>NC_044984.1:41372108-41672108 GCF_008728515.1 Papio anubis
CTGGCTTATTTCACTAAGTATAGTATCTTTAAGGCTTACTCATGTCATTGCACATTGTTGAATTTCCTTTAGTTATAAACGGAATAGTTTTCCATTGTGTATATGTATCACATTTTCTTTATCCATTAATCTGTCAATAAACATTTAGGCTGTTTCCACATCACGGGTATTGTGAATAGTGCTGCAGTGAACATAGGCATGCTAATATATCTTTGAGATCCTAATTTCATTTCTTTTGGCAAAAATACTCAACCAAAAGAAGTGAAATTAGGATCTCAAAGGTGTATTGCCCAGGCTTGGTTGCTCACACCTGTAATCCCAGCACTTTGGGAGGCTGAGGTGGGTGGATCCCCTGAGGTCGGGAGTTTGAGACCAGTCTGACCAACATGGAGAAACTCCGTCTCTACTAAAAATACAAAATTAGCTGGGCATAGTGGCACGTGCCTATAATCCCAGTTACTCAGGAGGCTGAGGCATGAGAACTGCTTGAACCCAGGAGACAGAGGTTGCAGTGAGCCAGGACTGCACCATTGCACTCCAGCCTGGACAACAAGAGTGAAACTCCATCTCAAAAACAAACAAACAATATATTAGCACTCCTAAATGTTTCAAAGGTAAAATATCCAGAAGTGGGATTTCTGGATCATATGGTAGCTCTATTTTATTTATTTATATTTTTTTGAGAAACTTCCATATGGTTTTCTACAGCAGCTGCATCACCTTGCACTCCCACCAGTGGTGTGCAAGCGTTTCAGTTTCTCCACAACCTCACCAATACTTGTAGTCTTGTTTCCTCATAATAACCACTCTAACAGGTGTGAGGTGATAGTCGTTGTTTTGATTTGTATTTCCCTGATGTTTAGAGACATTGAAAACTTTTTATATACCTAATGGCCATTTTTAAATCTTCTGTAGAGAAATATCTATTCAAGTCCTCAGCCCATTTAAAAAATTGGGTTATTAGTTGGGATTTTTGTTTGTTTGTTTTTGTTTTACTATTGAATTTTGAGTTGTAGGAGTTCCTTATGTATTTTGGATATTAACCACTTATCAGATATATGGTTTGCAAATACCATTCTCTAGGTTGGTTTTTCTGTAGGTTTCCTTTTTTCTCTGTTGATTGTTTCCTCAGATATGCAGAAGCTTATTAGTTTGGTGTACTGTTTATTTTTGTTTTTGTTGCCTGCAGTTTTGGTGTTATATCCATGAAATTATTGCCAAGACTAATGTCTAGGGACTTTTCCTCCTATGTTTTCTTCTGAGAGTTTTACGGTTTGGGGTTTTACCTTTAATGTATTTTGGGTTGATTTTTGTGTGTAGTATAAAATAGGGGTCTCATTTTCTTCTCTTGGATGTGGATATCCAGTTTTCCCACACCATTGAAGAGACTGTCTTTTCCCTGTTGTGTATCTTGGCACTCTTGTTGAAGATCATTTCACTGTATACGCATAGATTTATTTCTGGATTCCCCATTGTGTTCCATTGCTTTATATGTCTTTTTAAAAATTCCAGTCCCATACTGTTTTGATTACTGTAGCATTGTAACGTATTTTGAAGTCAAAAACTCTGATGCCTCCAGCTTTATTTTTCTTTCTCAAGAATGATTTAGCTATTTATGGTCTTTTGTAGTTCCACATTAATTAAAAAAAATTTGTTTTCTATTGCTGTAAAAATGCCATTGGGATTTTAATAGGGAGTGCATTGAATCTGTAGTTTGCCTTGGGTAGTATGAATATTTTAACAATATTAACTCTTCTAATCCATAAACATAGAGTGCTTTCCAGTTGTTCACATCTTATTTAGTTTTCTTTCATCAATGTTTTGTAGTTTTCAGTATAAGTTTTCCACCTTTGCAGTTAAGTTTATCTTTATGTATTTTATTCTTTATTGCACTATTGTAAGTGAAATTGTTTTCTTAAATTTGTTTTCAGATATTTGTTGTTAGTGTATAGGAATGCTATTAAGTTTTGTATATTGACTACAACTTTACTGAATTTATTACTGTTAACTCTTTATTCGAACAGTGTTTTTTGTTGTTAGAATATAGGAATAGTACTAAGTTTTGTATGTTAACTGCAACTTAACTGAATTTGTTTGTTATTAATAACTGCTTATTCTAACAGTTTTTTTTTTTAAATTGAGTCTTTACAGTTTTCTCTATATAACATAATGTCATCTGCAAGTAGGAAAAATTTTACTTCTTCCTTTCCAGTTTGAATCTTTGTGTTTATTTTTTCTTGTCTAATTTATCTGGCTAGGACTTCTAGTGCTTTGTTGAATAGAAGTGGCAAGAGTGTGCATCTTTGCCATGCTCCTGATCTTAGAGGAAAAGCTTTCAGTTTTTCACCATTGAATATAATGTGAGCTATGGACTTCTTATATATGACCTTTATAATGATAAAGTAGATTCCTCCTATACCTAGTATGTTGACAGTTTTTATCATGAAACAATGCCACATTTTGTCAAATGTCTTTTCCTGCATCTATTAAAATGATGATGTGATTTTATTTTTTATTATGTTAATGTAGTATATAAAATTACTTGCTTTTTGGACATTAAGCCATCCTTACATCTCAGGGATAAGTCTCCTATGGTCATGGTGTATAATCCCTTTAATGTGCTGTTGAATTCAGTTTGCTAGTATTTTGTTGAGGCTTTTTTGCATCTATATTCATCGAGAATATTGGCCTGTAGGTTTTCTTTCTTGTGTTGTCTTTGTCTGGGTTTGGAATGAAGGTAATGCTAGCCTCATAAAATAATTTGGAAGTGTTCCCTCGTCTTTAATTTTTTGGAAGAGTTTGAAAAGGACTGGCATTAGTTCTTCTTTAGATGTTTGATAGAGTTTACCAGTGACTTTATCAGGTATCGAGCTTTATTTTGGGGGAGGTTTTTGAGTACTGATTCAATCTCTGTACTAGTTACGTGTCAGTTCTGACTTTATATTTCCTTATAGTTTAGTATTGGTAGGGTATATGTTTCTAGGAATTTAACATTTCTTCTAGGTTATCCAATTTGTTAGATATTGTTCATAGCAGTCTTTTAGGATCCTTTTTATTTCTGTGGCAAGAGTTGTAATGTTTCCTCTTTCCAGTTCCGATTTTATTTATTTGAGTGTTTTTTCTAAGTCTAGCTACAAGTATGTCACTTTTATTTATCTGTTAAAAAACCAACTCCGAGTGTCATTGATTTTTTTCTATTGCTTTTATGTTTTCTCTCTCATCTATTTCTGTGTAATGATCTGTTATCTCCTACCTTCTGCTAACTTTGGAACTAATTTATTGTTTTTTCCTAGTTCCTTGAGGTATAAAGTTAGATTGTTTATTTGAGATATTTTGTCTTTTGTAACGTAGAAGTTCATCACTATAAACTTCTCTCTTACTACTGCTTTTACTACACCCTATAGGCAGTGGTATGTTGTATTTTCATTTTTATTTGTATTGAGATATTTTCTAATTTCCTTTTGACTTCTTCTTGACTCAATTATTGTTTATGAGTATAAGTATGTTGTTTAGTTTCCATATATGTGTGAATTGTTCAGTTTTCCTTCTGCTACTGATTTCTCATTTCATTCTATTGTGGTCAGAAAAGGTTGACCATAATGATCAATCCTTGGTAAGATTTCAATCTTTTCAAATTTGTTGACTTATTTTGTGACCTAACACGTGAGCTGTTCTGGAGAAAGAATCATGTGTACTTGAAAATAATGTGTATTATGCTGCTGCTGGATGGAATGTTCTGTATGTGTCTGTTAGGCCCATTTGTTTTATAATGCTATTGAAGCCCTCTGTTTCTTTATTGATCTTCTGTGTGCATATTCCATTCATTATTGAAAGTGGAGTACTGAGTTCTACTATAATTGTATTGCTATCTATTTTCCCTTTCAGTTTTGTCAATATTTTATATATTTAAGTGCTCTTATATTGGTATTACAGCCTATGGAATGACCTTTTTCATCATATAATGTCCTTCTTTGTCTCTTTTGACAATTTTTGACTCAAAGTCTATTTTTCTGATATAAGTACAGCCACTCTTGCTCTCTTTTGATTACCATATGCATGGAATACTTTTTTCTTGCTTTCATTTCAACCTTGTGTGTTTTTATATCTAAAGTGAGTTTCTTGTAGGCAGCACGTAGTTGGGTCTTTAAAAAAAGTCCATTAGTCACTGTTTGTCTTTTGATTGGGGGAATTTAATCAATTTACATTTAAAGTAATATTGATGGGAAAGGATTTACTATAGCCATTTTGCTAGTTGTTTTCTCTCAGTCTTGTAGTTCCTTTTTCTTTTTCTCTCTTGCTGTCTTTCTTTGTGTTTTGTAAAGTTTTGTATTAATATGTGCTATGATCTGAATATCTGTTTTCCCTCCAAAATTTATACATTGAAACCTAATACCCAATTCAATAATATTAAAGTATGGAACCTTTGGGAGATGACTGGATAATGAGGGCTCCACCCTAATGAATGGATTAGTGCCTTTATAAAAGAGGCCTAACGGAGCTTATTCACCCCTTCTACTATGTGAGGGTGCAGTGAGCAAGCATCGTCTGTGAAGCAGAGACTGACACATCACCAGACACTGAATCTGCTGATGCCTTGGTCTTGGACTTTCTAGTCCCCAGAACTGTAAGCAATAAATTTCTGTTATTTATACATTACCCAGTCTAAGGTATTTTGTTATGGCAGCCCAAATAAACTAAGATAATATGTTTTGATTTTGTTCTCTATTTTCTTTGTGTAATTTATATAGCAAATTTGTTGTGGTTACATAAAAAATTATCTTCTTTGTGGTTACATACATACTTTGGGACTTACATAACATATGGTTATAACAGTCTATTTTAAGCTGATAGCAACTTAAGTTCAATCACATACTCTACACTTTAACCCCTCATATATTATTCTTGTCACAATTTACGTGTACTCATATTGCATATCTTTTAACATGTTTTTAATTATATTTATTTTTCATACTTTGTCTTTTAGTGCTTATGTTAGAATTAATGGGATGATTTTCCATCCCATTACAGTAATGCAGTATTCTGTATTTGTCTACATATTTACCTTTACAAATTAGTTTTATACTTTTTCTTATGCTATCATGTAACTGTTTAGTGTCCTTTTGTTTCAACTCTAAGGACTCTATCATTTCTTGTAAGGCAGGTTTACTGAAGATGAACTCTCTTAACTTTTGTGTGTCTGGGAAAATCTTTATCTCTACTTTAAGTTTTTCCATTTTTTATTGTATTAAAATCCATGTAACATAAAATTTACCTTCTTAACCATTTTTAGTATACATTCAGTGGTATTAGGTACACTCATATTGTTGTACATCTATCACCATCCATTCATTTCCAGAACACTTTTAATCTTGCAAAACTGAAACTCTATACCCATTAAACAATAACTCCCCATTCCCTTCACCCCCTAGTCCCTGGCAACCACCATTCTACTTTATGTCTCCATTATTTTGACTACTGTAAATACTCCATATAAATTGAAACCTACAATATTTGTCTTTTTGTGACAGGTTTATTTCACTTAGCATAATGTTTTTCAGGTTCATTTATTTTGTAGCACACATCAGAATTTCTTTTCTTTTAAAAAATACTTTAATTAATAAGTAAAAATTGTAAATATTTATGGTGTACAACACTATGTTTTGATATATGTATTCATTAGGGAACGGCTAAATCAAGCTATTGAACATATGCATTACCTCTCATACTTATATATATATTTTTTTGCGATGAGAACACTTTAATCTCTTAGCAATTTTCAAGTATACAATATATTTTTATTAACTGTAGTCTCTGTGATGTATGATAAATATCTTGAACTTATTCCTGCTGTCTCACTGAAATTTTGTGTGTTTTGGCTAACATCTTCCTAATCTTCTCCACCCCTCAGCCTCTGGAAACCACCATTTTACTCTCTGTTTCTATGAGTCTGACTTTCTTACACTCTAGATATAAGTAATATCATGCAGCGTTTGTCTTTCTGTGACTGCCTCATTTCACTTGATGTAATGTCTTCCAGCTTCCTCCATGTTATTACAAATGACATAATTTTATTCTTTTTAAGGCTGAATAATATTCCATTGTGTATATACACCACATTTTCATTATCCATTCATCTGCTGATGAACACTTAGGTAAATTTTATACTTTGGCTATTGTGAATAGTGCAGCAATGAGCATGGGACTGCAGGTACTCCTTTGACTACTGATTTTCTTTCCTTTGGACATGTACTCAGTAGTGGGATTGCTAAAACATATGATCGTTCTGTTTTTAATTTTTTGCGGTCTCCATACTGTTTTCATAATGCCTGTATTAACTTATATTCCCACCAACCATGTAAAATGTTTCCAATTTTTCCACATCATCACCAACACACACACACACACACACACACACACATATACATATACACACATACAAAAATTACCCTGGAATAATCTGTCTAATGTAATTATTTTGAAACTCCAAAGTTCATTGAAGGCTTGCAATTTCCAGGGGAAGGTTTGGATGATAAATATGGTTAATGTCCATCAATTTCAGCTCTTAACACAATAACAGCTACCCATCTCCACCCACACTGTCTCACCATGGGAAGTAGCCATGCACATGATCCTGGAGTAACTTTCACAAAGCTTTTGAGAGTCATGGTACCAAATATCTGGTATCTGTGCTGTGATTTCTGATTGCTGCTTCTGATCACAGCAGTGTAGACAAGGAGGTAGTGGCCATTGTTGGACCTTCCTCCATTGTTCCAAGCCCCTTCCTTTCTGGATAAAGTGACTTCCAGTGTATGTCACTAATCATCTTGGAAATGCATACTAAACCACATTCAGATGTTACCTCACACCTGTTAGAATGACTATTATCCAAAATATATATGTATTTATATATATATATATAAAATTACATTAGACAGATTATTCCAGGGCAATTTTTGTGTAGGTGGGGAGACAGATTTGTATTCCTAGTGCTTCCTACTCTACCACCTTTCCAGAATTCTCCTACTCTCTGTCAGTTTTATAGAAGTTGTTTTTGAGTATAGTATTCTTGATTGACAGTTTTTTTTTCAGCATGTTGAATATATGATCCCACTCCCTTCTGTCCTGAAAACTTTCTGCTTAAAGACCCACTGGTAGTCTTATAATGTTCCCTTGTATGTGACAAGGCACTTTTCTCTTGCTGTTTTTAAAGTTCTCTTTGTCTTTGACTTTTGACAACTTGATTACAAATTTGTGTGTATTTCTTTGAGTTTATCTTATTTGGTGGCTTTTGAGTTTCTTAGATCTGAATGTCCATTTTCTTTCCAAGATTTGGTAGGTTTTCAGCCATTATTTCTTTGAACAATCTTTCTGGTCCTTTCTCTCTCCTCCTCCTAAAATATCCCTAACGTGTATGTTGGCCCACTTGATGATGATCCATAAGTCCCTTAAGTTTCTTCATTTTTTCTTTTAATTCTTATTGCTTGTTTGACTGAATTATTTCTAGTGACCTGTGCTTGGGTTCACTGATCCTTTCTGCTGCATGATCTAGTCTGCTGTTGAACCCCTCCAGTGAATTTTTTTGGCTCATCTATTTTGCATTTCTATTTCTATTTAGCACTTTAAAATATGTTCTATCTCTCTGTTGAAATCCTCACTTTTTAAATGCATGTTATACTCACTCAGTCACATCTTTATGAAGTTGTAACTCCAGTTCATTAGGGTTAGTCTTTGGAAGTGTATCTTATTCCCTTTTAAAAAATATCTTTACCCAATTCTTTAATTTCCTTGACTCTCTGTATTGATATCAGAGGGTTATTAGACAAAACAGGCAGCTATCATAGTCTTCATGAACTGACTTCACACAGGAAAAGACACCCCCATCCCCCATCAACCCAGCCAGTGATACTTGTGGACGTCTACTAACTCTTTACTTCCCCAGGGAAAAGCAGGAACTATGGTTTTGTTCACTCTTTCTGTGCTGAGCTGGAGGGGGGAGGGGTGGGGTTGTGAAGCTATAGTATCTACCAACCCAAATTGCCATATTTGTTCTCTCCTGTGTAGTTAGACTGTACTGCACACATCAGAGCTTCAAGATTGGTGAAACAGATGCCAATAGTTTGAGCAGTCCTGGAGAAGTTGGAGCTCTGGTTGCACAGATCAACTCTTTTCCTCCCTGGGGGAAGTTGAGGACTGAAAGTTTTCATCTGCTCACTTTGTGCCAACTAGAGTTGGAGGGGAAGGAAATCAATGTTGTCTACCAACCCAAGCCACCACCTCCATTATCCCCTGGCCAGCTAGACTATACCAGACCTATTAGAGCTCCAGGTCTAGCAAAAAGAAGGCAAACCTCTGGGGACCCCCTTGGAAATGTTGGGGTGCTGAATGTGCAAACCAGCCCCTTACCTCCACATCACGAAGCTGGAAGCTACAGGGTTTCTTCCTGAATGTATGGTCCTGCACTGTGGGTAAGGGTCTCCGACAAGACAGTATCCTGAATCTGTCCACAGGCTTTGCTGCATCTGTTTTTATGCTGTTCCAGGGTCCAGGAGATTTTTAACTAGTTTTTGATTTCTCACAAAGGGAATTTGTCCATAAATTGTTGCTGAATTTGTGTTTGTAGGTAGAAGGAGGGTCCAGGGGTTCCTACTCTGCCATCTTACTGATGTCATTCTCCTTTGATTCATCTTTCTTGATGTCTGATTCTGTGCCATCCTCTATGTTAGTCATCAGGAACTTAACATATCATGGTTCTGCCTTCCAAAGCATTTACAGTCAGTTCAATGGGTTTGAGCTACAATATTGGGTACGTCAAGCACCCCATAGGAGTAAATTTCAGAGACACCAACACAGATGTAGTCCTCTAGGTGTCAGGGAATATTTTTTTTTTTTGGAAGAGTAAGCAGGAAAAAAGGAAAGTGGAACTGGGAGAGAGCACAGACAAAAAAGACAAAGAATAAATATTTTGGCCAGCATGTGAAAAATTCCAGAGACAATAGAATTTTTTTTTTCAGTGGGAGAACTACAATTGGAACAGTGTGGATTATGGACAATAAGGTGGGGAGTGTCATTATGTGAAGCTGGAGAGAGAAACAGGTCATATAATGAAAGCATGGTGATTTATGTGAAGGATTTTATTTGAAGATAAAGAGAGTCTTATTAAAGTGCTTCAAATACTCAGATTTTTAAATGATAAAAATGACTTTGGAGACTGGACTAGAGCAGGTAAGACTAGAGGTGGAGACACTAATTGGGAGAATAACAACAATCCCAAAGAGGGCGGTGGACTGAACCAAAGCAGTGCTAGTGGTGACTGAAAGAAGTGGATGAATACAAGAAGTCAGTAGGGCGTTATGGGGTTATTTTATAGGAAATGAAGAGTACTGAGTAAAGAGTGAAGAAGACGATGGAACCAGTGAACAATGTGGCTAGTCACTGAGAATAGAAAGATCAAGGTGGGGTAGAAACAGTGAGTTCAGTCTATGGAGTGGTGAACTTTAAGCAGGCACATGACAGTCAAATAGAGGTGTCTAGCAGTCATTACATGTCTGGTGATCAGGAGAAGGATCTGGGATAGAGTTGTATATCTGGGAGTCAATGAGAGTAGAGAAGAGTTCTCTTAGTTAAAGAAAACTATTATTTCTCTCAGTTTTGTTGGGATGCATAAGTGGTCATGTCATAAAGATACAAGGTTATCATAGTTTCTTTAGGGGAAAGATGTTGAGAGGTTCTGATATCGGGACCTTTGAGAACAATCACTGGTGAAACTGAAGCAAACCTAAACTACGGAGGAAACCCTTCCTCCTGCAAAGCAAATTTCTGGTGATGCAAAGGCAGAGAAGAGATTTCTTTTTTCTTTCCAGGTACTATGTGTGCTCAAATGAGTGACTAAGAGTAAAAAAAATCCCTAGTGGTACTGTTTCCTTCCACACATGTGAACATTTGATTTATTATCCGGACACTCTCTCATTTAAAGGCCAGAGCAGACATAGCTGGAAGGCAGATAAAGTGGCAGATATTGGCTTAGTGTCCTGTGCTACCTAATGAAATCACCGATGTCAGAGATTACATTTTATATTCATCTCTGTACACTCAGTTCCTTGACCAGAGCCTGACAAGAGGCTGGTGCTCAGGAAGTATTCACTGATTATATTGAGGTTTATTGTCAGAAACCCCTCATATTTTAGCAATTCCTTCTTATTTCTTAGAATGGATGGGGATACCCAGTAGGGTAAAGTCCAGATCTTAAAGCTCATACTTCTGTGAATGTGAAGTATTTGGAAGTTTTCTGGCATTTGTGGTCCCAGAATTGCAGAAGAGACCTCTAAATTGTTTTTCAAAATATTTGAGGTTTGGAGGTACATATGAAGGTTTGCTATGTGAAAGGAAAACAGATCTTTGGGCCCCCAAATCACTAAGCTAAAGGGAAAAGTCAAGCTGGGAACTGCTTAGGGCCAACCTGCCTCCCATTCTATTCAAAGTCACGCCCGCCCCCCCCCCCCCTCACTGAGATAAATGCGTGTCTGATTGCCTCCTTTGGAGAGGCTAATCAGAAACTCAAAAGAATGCAACCATTTGTCTCTTAGCTACTTATGACTTGGAAGCCCCCTCCCTGATTTGAGTCTTCCATTTGTCTCTTAGCTACTTATGACTTGGAAGCCCCCTCCCTGATTTGAGTCTTCCTGACTTTGCGTTGTCGCATCTTTCCAGACGGAATCAGTGTCCAGCTTGAATATGTTGATTGTTGTTTCATGTCTCCCTGGAATGTATAAAACTAAATTGTGCTCTGACCACCTTGGGCGCATGGCATCAGGACTTCCTGAGGCTGTGTCACAGGTGTGTGGCCTCAACCTTGGCAAAGTAAACTTTTTAAATTAAGTGAGACCTGTCTCAGATTTTTGAGGTTCACAGTTAACATAGATAAACACATGTCACAGGGGCTTGTTTGTTGTTGTTACATCACTCAGATATTATATTATGCTCAGCACCCAATAGTTCTATTTTCTGCTCTTCTCCCTCCTCAAGTAGACCCCAGTGTCTGTTGTTTCCTTCTTTGTGTTCATAAGTTCTTATCATTTAGCTCCTACTTATAAGTGAGAACATGCAGTATTTGGTTTTCTCTTGCTGCATTAGTTTGCTAATGATGATAGCTTCCAGCTCCATCCATGTTCCCTCAAAGGACATAATCTTATTCTTTTTTATGGCTGCATGATATTCCATGGTGTATATGTACCACATTTTCTTTATCCAATCTGTCATTGATGAACATTTAACTTAATTCCACATCTTTGCTCTTGTGAACAGTGCAGCAATGAACATTTGCATGCATGTGTCTTTATGGTGGAATGCTTTATATTCCTCTGGGTATGTACCCCATAATGGGACTGCTGGGTTAAATGGCAGTTCTGCTTTTAGCTCTTTGAGGAATTGCCATACTTCTTTCCACAAAGGTTGAACCAATTTACACTCCCATCGAGAGTGTGTAAACATTCCCTTTTCTCCACAACTTCACCAGCATCTGTTACGTTTTGACTTTTTAACAATAGCCATTCTGACTGTTGTGAGATGGTAGTTCATTGTGGTTTTTATGTGCATTTCTCTAATGATGAGTGGCACTGAGCTTTTTTTCATATGCTTGTTGTTTGCATGTATGTCTTATTTTGAGAAGTGTCTGTTCATGTTCTTTGCTCACTTTTTAATGGGGTTGTTTGTTTTTCTCTTTATAAACATCATTAGGTTCTTTAAAGATGCTGGATATTAGACCTTTGTCAGATGTATAGTTTGCAAATATTTTCTCCCATTCTGTAGGTTGTCTGTTTACTCTGCTGAGAGTTTCTTTCACTATGCAGAAGCTCTTAAGTTTAATTAGATCCCATTTGTCAAGTTTTGCTTTTGTTGTGATTTCTTTTGGTGTCTTTGTCATGAAATCTTTGCCTATTCCTGGGTCCAGTATGCCAATTACCTGGGTTGTCTTTCAGGGATTTTATGGTTTGGGGTTTTACATTTAAGTCTTTAATCCATCTTGAGGTGATTTTTGTATATGGCACAAGGAATGGGTCTATCTTCAATCTTCTGCATATGGCTGGGTAGTTATCCCAGCACCATCTATTGAATAGGGTCTTTTCTCCATTGCTTGTTTTTGTCATCTTTGTTAAAGATCAGATGGTTGTAGATGTTCAGCCTTATTTCTGGGCTCTCTATTCTGTTCCATTGGTCCGTGTGTCTGTCTTTGTACCAGTAACATGCTGTTTTGGTCACTGTAGCTTTGTGGTATAGCTTGAAGTTGGGTGATGTGATTCCTCCTCTGCTTAGGATTGCCTCGGCTATTCAGGCTCATTTTGGTTCCATATAAATTTTAAAGTATTTTTACTAGTTCTATGAAGAATGTCATTGGTATTTTTATAGGAATAGCATTGAATCTATAAATTGCTTTGGGCAGTATAGCCATTTTAATACTATTCATTCTTTCTATCCATGAGCAGGGGATGTTTTTACATTTGTTTGTGTCTTCTCTGATTTATTTGAGGAGTGTTTTGTAATTTTCATTGTACAGATCTTTCATTTCCCTGGTTAGCTGTATTCCTAGTTATTTTATTTTGTGTGTGTGTGTGTGGCAATTGTGAATGGGATTGCCATTCTGATTTGGTTCTGTTTGGTTGTTGTAGTTGTATAGGAATAATAGTAATTTTTGTACATTGATTTTGTATCCTGCAAGTTTGCTGAAGTTTATCAGTTGAAGGAGATTTTTGGGCTGAGACTATGGGGCTTTTTAGATATAGAATAATGTCATCTGCAAACACACATAGTTTCACTTCCTCTCTTCTCTATTTGGATGTCCTTTATTTCTTTCTCTGGCCTGATTGCTTTGACTAGGACTTCCAATACTACGTTGAATAGAAGTGGTGAGAGAAGGCATCCTTGTCTTGTGCCAGTTTTCAAGGGGAATCCTTCCAGCTTGCGTTTATTCTGTAGGATGTTGGCTGTGGGTTTGTCATAGATGGCTTTTATTATTTTGAGGTATAGTCCTTCAATACCTAGTTTGTTGAGAGTTTTTTTTAACATGAAGGGATGTTAAATTTTATCAGAAGCCTTTTCTGCATATACTGAGATAATCACATGGTCTTTGTCTTTAGTTCTGTTTATGTGATGAATCATATTTATTGATTTGTGTATGTCAAACCCACCTTCCATCCTGGGGATTAAGCCTACTTGATTGTGGTGAATTAGCTTTTTGATGTGCTGCTGGATTTGGTTTGCAAGTGTTTCGTTGAGAATTTTTGCATTGGTGTTCATCAAGGGTACTGACCTGAAGTTTTCTTTGTTTGTTGTGTTCTGCTGGGTTTTGGTATCAAGATGATGCTGGTCTCATAGAAATAGTTGCAGAGAAGTTCCTCTTCATCAATTTTTTGGAATGATTTCTATAGGAGTAGTACCAGCTCTTCCTTGTACACCTGGTAGAAATGACTGTGAATTTATCAGGTCCTGGGCTTTGTTAGGTTGGTAGGCTATTTATTACTGATTCAATTTCAGAGCTCATTATCGGTTCAGGGAATCAGTTGCTTCCTGACTCAGTCTTGAGAGGGTTTATGTGTCCAGGAATTTATCCATCTCTTCTAGGTTTTCTAGTTTGTATGTTCAGAAATGTTCATAGTAGTTTCTGATGATTGTATTTCTGTGGGGTCAGTTGTAACATTTGCTTCATTATTTCTAATTGTGTTTATTTGAGTCTTCTCTCTTTTCTTCTTAATTAGTCTAGCTGGTGGACTATTTTACTGATTTTTTTTTTTTTCAAAAAAACAACTCCTGGATTTGTTGATCTTTTGAATGTTTTCCTGTGTCTTGATTTCCTCCAGTTCAACTCTGATTTTTGTTATTTCTCATCTTCTGCTAGCTTTGGGATTAATTTGTTCTTGTTTCTCTAATTCTTTCAGTTGTTAAATTAGGTTGTTAATTTGAGATTTTTTTTTTATTACCTTTTTGATGTGGACATTTAGTGCTATAAATTTGCCTCTTAACACTGCCTTACCTGTGTCCCAGAGATTCTGATATGTTGTATCTTTGTTCTCATTATTTTAAAAGAACTTATTGATTTCTGCCTTAACTTTATTATTTACCCAAAAGTCATTCAGTAGCACGTTGTTTAATTTCCATGTAATTTTATGATTTTGAGCAATTTTCAGTTGTTGACTTGTATTTTTATTGCACTGTGGTCTGAGAATGTGTTTGGTATGATTTTGGTTCTTTTACATTTGTTGAGGATTGTTTTATGTACAATTATGTGGTTGATTTTAAAGTATGTGTCATGTAGTGATGAGATAAATGTATATTCCATTGCTTTGGGTAGAACCTTCTGTAATGGTCTGTTGGATCCATTTGGTACAATGCTGAGTTACCATCCTGAATATCTTTGTTAATTTTCTGCCTGGATGTTCCATCTAAACTGTCAGTGGACTGTTGTAGTCTCCCACTGTTATCGTGTGGGAGCCTATGTCTCTTTGTACGTCTCTAAGAGCTTGCTTTATAAAACTGGGTGTTCCTGTGTTGGATGCATATATATTTAGGATGGTTAGGCCTTCTTGTCGAATTGAAACCTTTATCATTATGTAATGCCCTTCCTTGTCTTTTTTTATCTTTGTGATTTGAAATGAGTTTTGTTTGAAAATAATATTGCAACCCCTGCTTTTTTTCTGTTTTTCGTTTGCTTGGTAGATTTTTCTCCATCTCTTTATTTTAAGCCTATGATTGCCATTACGTGTGAGATGGGTCTCTTGAAGACAGCATACACACCATAGAGTCTTTCTTTTTTATCCGGTTTCTCACTCTGTGCCTGTTATGTGGGGCATTTAGCTTGTTTACATTCCAGGTTAGTATTAATATGTGTGGATTTGATCCTGTCATTGTGCTGTTAGCTGGTTATTATGTTGGCTTGATTGTGTGGCTGCTTTACAGTGACACTGGTCTGTATGTTTACGTGTGTTTTTGGATTAGCTGGTAGTGGTCTTTCCTTTCTATATTTAGTGCTTCTTTCAAGATATCTTGTAAGACACATCTGGTAGTAATGAAGTCCTTCAACATTTGCTTATCTGAAAAGGATTTTTATTTCTCCATCACTTAGGGAGCTTAGTTTGGCTGGATATGAAGTTCTTGGTTGAAGATTTTTTTCTTTAAGAATGTTGAATATAGGCCCTCTATCTCTTCTGGCTTGTAGGATTTCAGCTGAGAGGTCCACTGTTAGCCTGATGGGATCCCTTTGTAGGTAACTTGCCTTTTCTGTCTAGCTGCCTTTAACAATCTTTCATTTTGACCTTTGAAAATCTAACAATTATGTGTCTTGGGAATGATCTTGGGTAGAATCTTGCAGGAGTTCTCTGTATTTCCTGAGTTTGACTGTTGGCCTCTCTAGCAAGGTTGGGGAAATTTTCATGGATGATATCCTGAAATACGTTTTCCAAGTTGGTTGCTTTCTCCTCCTCCCTTTCAAGGATGCCATTGATTTGTAGATTTTGCCTCTTTACCTAATCTCATGCTTTTTTGGAAGTTTTGTTCATTCCTTTTTAGCTTTTTTATTCCCCCCTTATTTTTGCCTGTCTTGTTTCAGAGAACCTGTCTTCAAGTTCCGAGATTCTTTCCTCAGCTTGGTTTATTCTGCTGTTAATACTTGTGATTGAATTGAGAATTTCTTGTATTGTGTTATTTAGCTCTTTCAGCTCATTAGGTTCTTTTTTTATACTGGTTGTTTTATCCTTCAGCTTCTGTATCACTGTATTGTGATCTTATTTTCCTTGGATTGGGTTTTGCCATCCTCCTGAATCTTGCTGATCTTTATTCCTATCCATATTCTGAATTCTACTGCTGTCATTCCAGCAAGTTCGAGCTTGCTTGGTTAAGAGCTCTTGTTGGACAACTGGTGCTGTTATTTGGAGGCTGTAGGATGCTCTGGTCATTTGAGTTACTAGAGTTCTTGCATTGATTCTTTCTCATCTCTGCATGTGGGTGTCCCTTTAACTGCAGTGTACGCTGAGTACAGTCGAATAGACTTCTTTTCTGGATGTTTGCATTAAGCCAAGGCTTTGTGAGCGTCTATTTGAAGCTGACTTCTTGTCTCTGGTTTCAGAGGGGGTTATGTTAGTGAGATATTTTTGGTGTTGAAGCTTTGGAGTGTGATCCAGAAGGTGACACTTAGGCCTATTGGTCAGTTGGTAGACTCTTGCTTGGTTGTGTGGTTCCCCTGTGTTTCCTCACAGTTGGAGCTGTGTTCCCTCTTAGTGATCTGAAAGTGTGGATACCTCTCCACCCTTTAGTTCTGGCTGTAGTTTGTGACTTGGCACTTCTGGGCCAAGTTCTGGGGTAATCTCAGTGTTTATATTCCTTCCTCAGCTTAGAGGCCATAGAGGAAGAGATCTTAGTGGTGGTGTGCCCAAGGGTCATTTGCTTGACTCCTGGGAGCTGCACCCCAGAGAGAAGTAGGTTAGCAATCACTCAGTACAGTCAGTCCAAGATGGAGGGTCTGTGCTGTGAGCCCAAGCCAGAGATTCCCTGTCTGGTGACTAGCCATGGAAGGAGGGTGTTGTAGGACCTATGGGAGACAGACTGGCCTCCTCTCCTTGCATTAACTGCAGCTTGATGGAGTTGTGGATAAGGCACTTAGGGTCTTTCCTCCTTTATTAGTCTAAGGGTAGCAAGGGCAGTTCTCTGCTGAGGGGTTTTCAGTTGCTCCTGGAGGCTCTGTCCAGGGAGTTGCTGAGTTGGTGCTGGCTTGATTAGCTCTGACAGGAGGTGGCTGGAGGCCCAGGCCTGGAAGACCTGCCTGGTGAAGAGATACGGGAACAGTCACCCAAGTAACAGTCTGGCCACTTTTCTATAGGGCTGCTATGGTATGCTTGAGGCCTGCTCCAGTTCCCAGTTGCCTTGGATTTCCCAAAACCCAGAGGTGTCACCAATGAAGGCTGTGAAACAACAAATATAGTAGCCTGTCCCTTCCCCTGGGAGCTTTATCTCAGGGAGGTATGAACCTGTTGTCAGCCCAAAGACACTTGTAGGAAGTGGCTGGAGACCCTGGTTGAGAGGTCTCACCTTGTGAAGAGGAACAGGATTGGGACCCACTTAAAAAAGCAGTCTGGCCACGTTTTGATAGAATAGCTGTTTTGTGCTGGGGGTTCACTTCATCCCCCAGTCACCTCAGGTACTCTGAAGCCCAAAGGCTGGAACAGTTAAGTTGCCCAAACAGCAAAGATAGCAGCCTGCCCCTCCCTCTGGGAGCACTATCCCAGGGTGAATTCAAAGTTCTGTTGGCTGGAGATCTCAGGTGGGAGTGGTTGGAGGCCCTGGTTGGGAGGCTCCACTCAGTGAGGCCCCTCTCAGGTGGGAGTGGTTGGGAGGAACAGGATCGGGCACCTGCTTAAAGCAGCAGACTGGCCATGTTTTGGTAGAGCAGCTGTTCTGTGCTAGGGGATCTCTTCTGCCCTGGATTGGCTCAGACTTTCCAAAACCTGAAGGCTGGAACGACTGAGGCACTCAAACAGCAAAGATGGCCACCCACTCCTCCCCAAGAAGCTCCTTCTTAGGGAGGTGCAATGCTGCTACGGGTAGCTGGCTGGAATTTCAAGCCAGTGGGTCTTAGCTTGTGAGGTGGTGAGGATGTGGGGCCTGTGGACTGTTCCTGCTCAGCCCCCTGGATCCAGCCTCTTTCCTAGGGGTAGGTACTGGAGTCTAACCTCCGATTTTGCCAGAGCTGCAGCTACTTTTGCCAGAAAGCCCAAGTACCTAAACCTCCACGTTCTCCACACATGCCTGAGTGGCCGTTCTGGTGAGACTCCATATGGCTCTATCTATCAGACTGAAGACTGAAGGCCCTGGTGGAGTGGGTTCACAAGGAGATCTCCTGATCCAAAAGTTGCAAAGATCTGTTGGAGAAGCAATCCCAGGGTTGCTCATTCACTCACTGCTTTCTAGGACTGGGGAAGATCCCCTGGCTCTGTGCTGTTCCCCAGTGGGCTGTTGTTCAGTGTCCTGCTTTTCTTTGTTTTCTGTGTGTCAGAGAAAACAAAGTACTCACACTGATTAATCCCAATGTGAGTACTTGCATGTTTCAGTTGAAGGCATTGTTTTAACTCGCCCCTCTATTCCTCTCCTGAGAGCCACACATGCTGGCTGCTTCTAGTCGGCCATCTTGGCCACTCCACCCCCACTACATTTCTATGTAGCTTAAGCCTAGTTTTCAATAGGGATTAATGATGTGCCTTGGAGAGTTCCTCTCATCAATTTTGTTTCCACTACCTCTGGGTTGCTTTCATTTTCAGATGATCTTTCTCTTACGGTTGCAATATAGTTACTAGAAACCACAAAAGCCTCCCAAGCTGAAATGCTGCAGAAAAAAATTGAGAGTCTTTGGTGTGCATCCCCCACTAAAGTCTTACTGCCTCTAACTGGATTATTTGAGTATCCATAAAATTATCTTTATGATCAAGAAAATGTGAAATATTAATTAGATTAGACCTGGTTTTATTCTCTAAGGTTAAAGTATGAACTAGTTTGGAGGAGTGATTGCTTCAAGGGGGACCAGGAGAGGGGGCACTGTATGTCAAGTGATAAAAACAGTTGATGGCATGTGATTACTTTTCCCTCTGCATGCATGGCAAACATTGAGAATCAATTATAGTACTTTTTTTCTCATCGTACCTGGACATGGCTTCAGCAACTTTGTCAACATGGGCGTTAGTCAGCCACTAACAATCCATAGGAGTTGGCAACCAAGATAAACATTTTATACCATCACTAGCCTAAAAGCAGAAAATACATGGAAATCCTTAAGGAAAGGCATGCTTTTACTCACCAGTAAATCAAGGAAAATGCAGACTAAAATGATTCTGTAGTAAGACCAAAACTGATCATTGATGAATGGAGCATTTTTAGTTACTCCTTCCTTTGTGGTGTGTGTGTGTATGTGTGTGTGTGTGAGAGAGAGAGAGAGTTTATTATGAAATATTTTGTTTATAGGTTCTGAAAAACTCTCTGAAGTTGTGAGAGAGTGATAAATTTGTTCTTTTCAGGATGGCCATTAAAAGCATTGGGAAATGTTCTGTGATTTCAGTGGCATAATGTGACCAAAATAACTCCTTATTTTTCTACAAGAAAAATGCAAAACATAAGCAAATGAAATCAGATACAAGCAGACTGGCTTCCTTTGAGGGCCTAGTGGTCAGAATTTCAGAAATTCTTCGCCTGAACCCTGACTTTGTGTTACTGGCACCCAGGACTAGCATGTAAATAGCCACCCTTGTGACCAGGGGAGTCCCAGGAGACCCATTCCTTCCTGTGCCGTTCTCCCAAATGCTCCCAGCATTTGCTCACTTAGGCCAGAAATTCCAGAATTAAATATTTATTTTTGTGACTTGAAAACTTTGCTTCTTTGTTCTCCTTTTAAAATGACCCTTAGAAGGACCCTGTGAAGAATGGACCATTAAGTTCTATTGGTCGTTTAAAACACTATCAGGAGTGTCAAATCGTCTTTTGAAAGCAGATTTTATTACACGAGAGGTGGAAAAAATGTTGGGGTGTGGGGTACCAAAAAGGGACAAAAGTGTCCAGAAAGAGGAGGCAGAGAAAGCCAAAGACAGATGTGTTTCCTCACTTTGTTGTAACGCCTTAGCTGCAGCTTTGGGGATGTGATTCGAGAACCCCCAAATTTCACTGTGTTTATTCTATCCATCTATTCTATGTTAATTTCACAATATTGTTTACTTGCTATGCTGAAGGCACTTACAACAGTACAAGGACATAGTTTCTGACTGAAGAATCCTAATTAATCACCTATGTGGAAAAAGAGTAATATCGCTGATTTTGTGTAGTGTTTCAAAAGTTTTCAAGTTAATGATCCTAAAATTACTATATAATTATTTGTACCCTCCAGTCTAGAAAAGTTTGTTATTTTCTCAATCACAAATGTACTTTCTCCGTATTCTTTTGGGGTTTAGCTAGTAAGTCAACATGATAATACTGAAACATTTCACTTTGTTGATTCTGTAGTATATTTATACACTGTTCTCAGTCATCTTTACTTTGCTTTCTCTTCTTTCCTCTTTTCTTCTTTTCTTCCCTCTCCTATTCTCTCTCGAAAAGAACACCACTTTTTGAATATCCATCTATAAGTTAATTCTATTAGCTGGCTTGAGTTATATCTACTTTACTGGGTCAGTCATGTAGGCCAGGAGGATGAGTACCATGATGGAGCCCATCCTGGTTGTGGGCCCATCCTGGCCAACCATAGTTACTGTGATTGGCAGTTCCACTAGAACTAACTGGGGATAGGGAGTGTAGTCTCTGCCCAAAGTGTGAGTGTTATTATGAGAAGAAATTGGAAAAGAGACACTGAACACAAAAAAGAAAAACAAAACAAAAACAAAATAAAGGGCATTATCTGTCTCCCCACCCCCATGCCCAGCATGCAATTTATACATCATAGGAACTAACAGCGTCACAGGTAATTTTGTCTTTAAAAAATTCATGAAATACAAGCTGAAGGCTATGAATATTTATTTTTCTGCTGTCCTAAGCCATTCTCTCCTATTGAATGTGGTAGCTAACATGTTCTTTAACACCTAGTGACATTCACTCTGATATAGAGAATAGGCTGTTACCATATTAAAAAGCAGCTTGTGAAAGCTATCACAAAGCATTTAAAGACCACTAGAATAAATAATTAAGGGATCAATTCAGTTCAGCCCAAATATTTGTTGAGTGTATATTTTGTCCTAGCATCACCAGATTAAATTATAAATATATCAGGAAGAAAATAATAAAATGAATAAATGATACACATTTGAAAAGGAATAGATTTGCTAAATGTATCTACAGCATAAGTCTATAGACTTTGGGTCCAATGCTCAGGAGTGGGGGAGTGGACATCCTCAGAAGGGATGAGCTCTGCACACCCTCACTTGGTGTCTGAAGGAGGTGGTGGTGGTGCCCCTTGGCCACCATCATATATTCTTCCTCCCAGCCCTTCATATGTGGCATGGTAACAAGACCTTACCCTGTCGTAGTTATCACAGGGCTGTTCAGCCAATAAAATGCTTTTCTGTGCACTGTCTCACTTGGTTCCACATCACTGCCCTCTGAGGGGGGCAGGAGAACCAGCATCAGACCTAGTGAAAGAAGGACATCCAGGGAAGTAAAGTGGGCTGTCTAATGTCACACAGATTATCAGTGAAACAGCTAGGACTCCAATTGAAGTTTTCTCAGTGCAAGGTATGAATTTCCCCCATAATATCACTATAAAGCTCTCTTTCTCAGGAGAGGAATGGAGGAGAGCCACCTCCTCCTTCCTCGAGTGCCCTTCCTCCCTAACCTACACCGGAGTGGTCTTATTGGAACTCTCTTTCACTAGTTCCTGATCTTCCCTGGCCTTCCATGTGCAGGTATCATTTAAGGCAGTGGGGCTCAAAGCTCATTAATTGTCACAATTCCCCTGGTGAACTTTAATACCTCTCCCGACTCCTCTTCATCTCTGATAATGGCAGAGTCCTGGTCCCGTCCCAACCCTTTCTTGACTTTGGCTAATATTTTGACCTTGTTGCAGGTTAGGATCTCCAGAAAGCAGACTCTGAGACATAGTTAGGACTGCAAAAGATTTATTGAGAAGTGTTTGTGGTGAAAGAAAAAGAGCAGGATTGGGCACAGGAACCATCAAATGGCATGCAGACCTGATAAACTTCCTGCCAGTCCAGTGGAGAGTCCTGTAGCAGAGAACTTGTTAGAGGAGCACTCACTGGGTGTAAATGGCCAGGTCCTGTAGTACTGCCTTGCTCAGTTACTGTCTGGGTGCCTCCTGAGAAGAGTGTGACCTTGGCTTGCAAGCTGAAGAGGCTAACAGCTGAAAGTTGTCTGTTCCCCACAGTCCTGACAGATGAGCAGTGACTCTTCTCTTAAGAGCAGGTCTGAGCTGTACCTCTCCATCCATGCCACAGACATCTTTTAGTACATTGATTAGTGTTGGTTAATTGTTTTATGTTTTTAGGCCTTATTCAATAACTACAGTAAAACTTTAAGAGTCAGGACCATTAAAAAAAAAATCATTCTGCAAAGCAGCCCAGTAGATTTCCTATTAGGTTATTGGTTGAATAGGGGAAGAAAATAATTGAGTGCCTCTGGAATAAAAAGGATGTTGATCTTCAAAACATCCACAGAAGAGAGATAAATATTACCTCTCTTGGTAACTTGACATGTTGCAACTAAGAACAAATGATACACATGAGCTTTATTTAAAATTTAGTTAAGCTTCAAGCTTTTTGGTCTGTTAGATGGCAAATATTTAATGTACTACTGGAAACAAATTCTTGAGGTTTCTGCTTTGGAAGATGAATAGGTCTAAGCCAGTCACAACTCTCAGATTTAGATTTGATTGACTAACAGGTACAACGTTGCAAAAGGAGCTGGCTGTGTTCTTGGGTGATGGGCTGGTTGTGTGTAGGTTACCAGCCCTTAGACTTCTCTTTGTTTCCATGAGGGCTGCCACAGAACTGGCCCTAAACACTTCTGCAGAACTTTCAAGCTCAGGAAATGAATTCAGGGTCTGATGAGTACCATCAGAAATACATCTTGCAGGAACAGATAGGAATTGGAATAGTTGTGAATCTAGCCAGATATTTTGTATCATCCTTGTGCAGTATTACCACATGTTAAATCTTCCTGTCATTATTTAGAAGTAACAGCTAAAGCAATCATTCCTACACACTTCATTTTGACAGTGCAAAAGCTTTAAAATATGTTTCCCTGATGACAAAATACGCTTGATAACCAGAGAGAACTATCCTTTAAAAAGCAGTTTTTAGTGCACAAACAGCTGTCTTCCATTGTTGGCATACAAAGAGAACAACTAAAATGACTAATCTCACTAAGTATTACAATAAAAGTGCTGACGAAACCTTAACTATATACTTCACATCTTTAGTAGCCCCGTAATTACAGCTCTAGTTAAACACACACACACACACACACGCACAAAACCATGACAACTTCTAGAGCACATTTAATTGCTATTGGCACTTATCATTGTCATTCTTACCATAGGAGTGTTATACACTGACCCCAATGTCAGTCATTCATCTGTCCTGGAAAGGTAAATGAGTTATTGAATAAAACATCTTTATTTAATGTCATTCCTATTATTCTAGCAGATACTCTGGAGGATAACTAATAGTGCTTGATCATAATTGGGGCTTGGACAACTTAGTAAATATCATGCTGCCATCTATACTTCATTAACTGTCAACCTGCATTGATTTTTTCTTTTCCTGTACAAATAAATGTGTTTTGTGAATTGTGTATCAGTGAAGCAGAAGCCTAAAAATAATCTCCAGGACATTATATTTAGAAAATGTTCATTTAGAAATATGTTTAGGGTTACCAAGGGACAAATAAAGGATTTTTTAAAAAATCAAGTTTACCTCTGTATTACTTAATATATTTAGGAATTATTCCTCAAAAAATCATCAGGGCTGTAGGTAAGTTTGCAGTCACATCTGCCTTTCCTAACATGTTTTCTTTTCTTTCTTTCTTTTTTTTTTTTTTTTTTTTTTTGAGATGGAGTCTGTTGCCCAGGCCGGAGTACAGTGGCGCGATCTCTGCTCACTGCAACCTCTGCCTCCCAGGTTCAAGCAGTTATCGTGCCTCAGCCTCCTGAGTAGCTGAGATTACAGGAGCACGCCACAGTGTCCGGGTAATTTTTGTATTTTTAGTAGAGATGGGGTTTCACCATGTTGGCCAGGCTGGTCTTGAACTCCTGACCTCAGGTGATCCGCATGCCTCCGCCTCCCAAAGTGTTGGGATTACAGGCTTGAACCACCGCGTCTGGCTTCCTATTTTCATTTTTGCGTTTCCTCTTAGAATCCTGTAATGAGCTGGAGATGGGAAAAGGAATTTAAGCTTCTGATCTTTTTTGAGACCCACTGGTGGGACAGTAGGTGTTGTGACCAGTGTCTGTGGTGGCCTCTATAATTCTTAGTCCCACCTCGGACATCCTTGTTGGTTTGTAGCATTAGGATGTTGGCCCTTCCCAGGAGAGCCTGTGGAGCCTACAGCCACATTCCTGCAGGTTGCAGCTGCAGTGCTTAATCCTGTCAGTCTGACTGTACTGAAGACAACATCCTAGGGATAGTTAGGAGCATAGAGTCAGATGCTGGGTCTCCCACTTACAAAGTGCATGACCTTGGGCAATTTTGCTTAGCTTTTCCAATTCTTAGTTATAACAAGGATACTACTAGTACATCACTATGAGAAAAAATGAGATAATGTGCATGAAGCTCTTAGCACACTGCCTGGAACAAAGTAAGCATTCAGAAAGTGATGGCTATGTTTATTATTTAGACAAACTAACAGGAGACTCAGACTACAATGCAGCACGTCTGGAAGAATGTTTAGACACAGGAATCTATTCTGGAGAAACTGCTTACATCAAGATTCTTTATCTGTAAAGAAACGAAACCTTGTTTGAACTAGCTTCCACCAGAAGGGGACTGAATGAAAGTCATAGGACAAAGATGAAAGGTAGAGTCAGCCTCACAGGGTGGGGCTGGGAGCTAGAAGACACAGCTGGGGCTTTTCTGTCTCTTCATATCATCATGGCCTTCCCATCTCTGCCTCTGTCTATGCTTCTGCTCCCTCCTGCCCCATCTTGACCAAATTCCTCTGCTTATTCATCTTGGTATGACTCCAGTGGCTTTCCCGACAGCACTGATAGCAACTGGCTTGTGTGTGTCTTGATACACAGTTTGTGAGGGTCTGATTGGCCCAGCTCATCTGTTTGAGCTGGACCATATGAATCATAAGCCACTGTCTAGCTAAAGGATTGAGTTCTCTTTGGTCAGTTGTTCATCATGATTCAGTCATGGCCCATGCAGTTAGAGTTATATGGGAGGACAGAGCTGCTTCTTTCAGACCAGTGGACAGAGCAGGTTTTCTTGAGAAGATTAGGAATATCTAGTACAGTTTTCCTGAGAGACTTGACAACTCTGCTGCTGGCAGTTTCAGTAATTTAGTCCTAATAACAAGGACCCAATTATAGAGAAGTAGAGAAGTCCTAAAAACTGGTAGTGTCTCCACTTCTCTCCCCAAATGTGACTGGTGTCAAAGTAATTGCTCAGCAAAGAAGTATTTCTCCATCTGTGCCTTTCAGGGCAGAAGGTCAGAATGGGAAGGACTATGCCAGATTTTTCCATTCATAGGAAAGAGCAAGTAAAGAGACTGGGGATGGAAATGGGAGGAGGCTAGGGGTAGGAGATAGTTCAGGTGGGGAAGGATGCTAAATCAGTGTGGCTAGCTTGTTGAGGAACTGTGACTCCTCAGAGAGGTCAGAGAAAAGCAGGCGTGGGAAGTCCTTTAGGCTCAGGGAAGCAGCTGACCCAAGAGGGGGAATACATTCTAAATTCCTCTGGCTCAGAGCCCCATGGGCCTGGTTTTCCTCTCTGTTCTGACAAGGGAGGTGGCTGTTTGCCTGGCGGAGCTGCTCACTGCAAGCTGCAGCTGTGCCTCATTCTCCCATGGGACATTGAGATCTCTAGAGAGCTGGACCAAGGCAACATGTTAGTAAAGACAAGGATTCCCCAGGTTTGCAAATCCTGAACCAAACAAGGAGCTCTCCACGTTCTCCCCAAGGAGGAATGGTTTGGAGTCACTGACTACAGTTAAACTGCAAAAGAAAGTCTGTTGCTGTGAAGATATCTGGAATAGGGCCTAGCCCTTGAAGTAATTGATAAATACCTGAAGTCCTCACTCCTGGTCTTGCCCAAAAGTCTTCACATTTTCACTTTGGTTTGGGGAGGTGGTAGCTTGATTATGACAAGATCTCCTCGTCTCATTTAGTTGCCTTTTAGCAAATAATGTGACCCGTTGTGCCAAGTGGATGGGAAGGGAGCTTTTCTTCTTCCCTGGGCAGTAACCAAATGGTCTTGGACAAGAGAACTAGCAATTCAGGTTTCAGATCACTGCTTTTGTACCCACGACAGTGAAGGGAGAGGGTGATGGACAGCAAAATGGTGAGGAGGGGAAGTCCATAGAAAGCGGTCGCCGGCAGATTGAAGCATGATAATTAAAGTAACAACAATAATAGGCACCATTTATTTAGCACCTACCATTAGGCCTTTGCACACATTTATTTCTCCACAAGCCCTGCAAATTAGCTCTTAAAATATCTGTTGTATAGATGAAGGAACTGAAGCTCAGAGTGATTAAATAACTTGCCCAAATCGAGACAGTGGATAAATTGGAGTCTGAGCCCCAGACTATCTGATACCAATGTTCATGGAAGTTCTGCTACCATTCGCTGATTCTCCAGATTGAGATGCTAAAAATAATAAAGAGGATACAAACAATTAAAAAAAGAAAGAAGTTTCACTTAGAGGTCTAGAAGAGAGAAAGAAAGAAGACGAGACTCTAAGTCAGACAGAATGGGAAGAGAGAGGCATAGGAAGGCAGCCATGGTCCGGGATTTGAGTGTAGCATAGATTCACTGAAAAGTTCAGGTCATCTGGGTTGTCTGGGCATGTGGATTTAGAACCCCTTTGCTAGAGAAAAAAATAAAGCTCGGTTGGAGGGTGCCAAGAAAAGGTGGAAAATAAATCCATATATTTTTCCCAAGATTGCCTGAATTCCAGAACAGTTGAAAAGGAGTGTTTTTTACAGTCCAAGAAGAAAAATGAGCAAGAAGAAAAATGCCTTTGGGCATTTTTTTTTCCAAAACTAAAAAGCGATGCATTTGTCTTTGCCAGCATTCAAGTAACTAGCAGTATTCTGGATGGGGCTACATTTCAAAAAGCTCTGAGTAGGCGCACAGGTGCAATGCCAAATGCAACAGCTGAGAGGCCACCTCTCCACCCCCCTGGCCCTGCCTCCTGCTCTATCTGCCCCTAGAGCAGCAATGCTAACAGCTGACCACTGAAACATGCAAATCTAATGTTACATGACAGGGACTAATCCATGTGTGAACTTCTGAAAAGTGAGCTCTTCTCTTTTGGGCACTTCAGATTTTCATTGGAAAAATCATATTGTATTGAGAAAAATGTCTAGAGACATCTTTGTGTTCTGCTAATTAAGTAGGAAAAGTCCCCACTTTCTCTATTTCTCAATCTTTATGAAGGGTTCCCCAGAATATAGGTCTCTCCATTAGGAATACAATGAGTGAGGAGAGCTCAGGGACTGAAGTTTTCATCATAAAGAGTAATATCTTACTACAAAGAGTGTCAGCAAAATCTTAAAACACTTTGGTTTATTTTTAATGGCAAGACAGTCTCTATATATGATCATGACCCCTCCAACATATGAATTGCTACAAAATGTGCCATGTTCCTTTGTGACTCCAGGGATGAGCTTATTGAGACATGGAGCAGTGTACAATGCGAGGCACATCATTTTCTAGACTATATTCTGTAAAAACTCCTCCCAAGATAAGTTCTTTGAAAAGAAGGTATCATAGTTAAATCAAATTGAGAATTGCTCCATATAAAAAAGATAATCTCTTGCAGGTTCACGGTGTGCCCTCTTTTCTACAGGGCCTAGACCAGATCTCAGAATTCTTTCAACGTAGTGCTCTAGTAAGCTCTATTAATTGACTGGTTTTGGTAGAGGAATGAAAACTATTTACCGTCCTTTTTCTACTCTGGTCTAGTAAGTTTAGAAGCACTTAAAAATTGAATGAGGACAAAATCAGGGGCTGCTCTGTGGCTTAGGACACCAAGGAAGCTATGAAAGAGAGTGCTAGCCCTTTTGTCTAAAGTCTTGTGTGGGAGAGTGTTATTTACCAACTGAATCTATAATAGTAGAAGTTTTGTTTTGATAATGGGTTGGATAACAAAATACCTTTGGGTGTTCCTGGGCACAGAGAGAGCTGGGCTTCCTAGCAAAAGCAGTTGGCCAGGAGACAGGTAGACAACCCAGCAGGTAGTACTGCTACAGAATGCAATGTATGAATACAACTTTTCTCCAGGAATTGTATGGAACACTGCCACATCAACACACTAAGGAAGAAAAATTACATAATTATGCCAATAGATTCATAAAAAGCATTCGACCAAATCCAACACCCATTCATGATAAAAACTCTCATAAAACTAGGAATAGAGGGAGAACTTCCCCAACTTTATAAAAAATATCTACAAAAACCCTACAGCTAATACCGTACTTCACGCTGAGAAACTCGAAGCTTTCCCACTGAGATCAAGAACAAGGCAAGGATATTCCTTCTCACCACTGCTTTTCTTAATATCACATTGGAAGTCCTAGCTAATGCAATACAAGAAGAAAATGAAATAAAAGATATATGGATTGATCTAGAAGAAATTAAAGATTGCTCACAGATGATATGATTGTCTACGAAGGAAATCTGAAAGAACCAGCAAAAAGTAAACATAAATAAAGATAAATAAAAATTCTGGAACTGAGTGATGATAGTAAGGTTGCATGATACAAGGTTAATATTCAAAAGTCAGTTGCTTTCTTATACACTAGCAATAAACAGATGGAATTTAAAATGAAAACACAATACCATTTACATTCGCATGCAAGGAAATGAAATACCTAGGTATAAATCTAACAAAATATGAACAAAAGCTCTATGAAGAAAACTAAAACTCTGGTGAAAGAAATCACAGAAGAACTAAATAAGTGGGGAGATATTCCATGTTCATATATGAGAGCCCAGAAATAGACCCATGTAATACAGTCAAGCAGTCTTTGACAAAAGCAAAAGCAATACAGTAGAGCAAAGATAGTCTTTTCAACAAATGATGCTGGAACAATGGATATCAATATGCAAAAAAAAAAAAAAAAAAAAAAAAAAGAATCTAGACACAGTTCTTACACCCTTCACAAAACAAACTCAAAAGAGATAACAGACCTAAAAGTAAAATGCAAAACTCTAAAACTCCTAGATTAACATAGGAGGCAATCTACGTGACCTTGGGTTTGGCAATAATTTGGTTTTTTTATATACATCACCAATGGCATGATCCATAATGAAGGAATTGGTAAGCTAGATTTTAGTAAAATTAAAAACTTCTGCACTGCTAAGAAAATGAGAAGACAAGTCACAGGCTGGTAAAAAATATTTGCAAAATACATCTTTGATAAAGGACTGTTATTCAAAATATACAGATACATTTTAAATTCAGCAATAAAAAACAAACACCTTAGCTAAAAAATTGGCCAAAGAACTTAACAGAGACCTCATCAAAGAAGATATACAGATGGAAAATATGCATGTGAAGTGATACAGCACATCATATGTCATCAGAGAAATGCAAGTTAAAACAACAATAGATACCACTGCACACTTATTTAAATGTCTGAAATCCAGAACACTGACAACACTAAATGCTGGTAAGGATGTGGAGCAACAGGAACTCTCATTCATTGCTGGTAGGAACACAAAATGGTATAGCCACTTTGGAGGGCAGTGTGGCAGTTTCTTAGTAAACAAAACATACTGCTACTGTACAATCTAGCAACCACTGTCCTTGGTATTTGCCCAAAGTAGCTGAAAATTTATGTTCACACAAAACTCTGCATAGAGATGTTTATAGAAGGTTCATTTATAATTGCCAACAGTTGGAAGCAACCAAGATATCTTTCAGTTGGTGAACAGGTAAATAAAATGTGGTACATCTAGGCAATGCAATATTGTTGAGTGCTAAGATGAAATGAGCTATCAAACCCTGAAAAGACATGGAGGAATCTTAGATGCATATTGCCAAGTGAAAGAAGCCAATCTGAAAAGGCTACATGCTGTATGATTCTAACTATACGGCATTCTGTCAAAGGCAAAACTATGGAGATAGTAATAGGATCAGTGGTTTTGAGGGGTTAGTGGGGAGCATGGGGTTAATAGAGAAGAGAGGATTTTAGGGCAGTGAAACTACTCTGTAAGTTGCTATCATAATTAATTCATATCATACATTTTTGAAAACCCATAGAATGTATAGAACCAAGGATAAACCCTAATATGAACTATGGACCTTGGGTGACAATGTAGGTTCATTGATTGCAACAAATGTACCACTCTGGTGGGGGAAGGTTGATAGTAAGGGAGTGTGTATGTGTGTGTATAGGGGAGGAGGGAATATACGGGAAATCTCTGTATTTTCTGCTCAATTTTACTGGGAACCTAAAGCTGTTCTGGAAAATAGTCTATTTAATAAAAAATCCTATCTATTTAAAAATATAATTATTATTCTCTCCTATGCATTCTTTGTCCTGTTTTCTCATTTCTTTTTCTAGCAATCCTACTAGTCAGGTATTGAACTTCTTAGCTTAACCTTCTAATTTTATTTCCTTTTCTTTCCATTTCCCATATTTTTTGTCTTTTTGTTTTACTTTCTGGGAAGTAGCTCATTACATTCCAAAGTTCTATTGATTTGTTTGCTGCAGTATTTTAAAATTTCCATAATAAATAAAAAACATCTCTGAGGTTTTTTCCCCCTCACTCCCTGTGTCCCCTGACACAGATTCTGTTTTTTATTTCATGGTTGCAGTATCGCTTCTTATGTATATATGTTGATGTTTATCATGGTTTTATTTTTATGTTTCATCCTTTTTCCTGAAATATCTGGGGTTCTGTTAAGTTCTAGTTTTTAATGTCTATTTATTTTTTACATTTCAAGCTTTCCTCCCATGTCTGGAGTTTTTGTCTCTCCATGTGTAGTTAAGAGTGAGGCACCATGAAGCTGGCTGGGAACTAAGTTCAGAGTATTATTGTAGATCATAGTGATGGCAGCTGCAGGCTGCCTGGAGAAGCCACTGCTATCATATCAGTGGCTGCAGGGAGGGTGCAGGGAGGAGGTGAGCAGCCCTCCTGCAGCCCATGGCACTGGGGGCTACTGCTATGGGGCTTGGCTGGGTTGCCTGCTGGTGGGGGAGCAGTGTGGCAGGGGAGCAGTGCAGTTGGGCAGACGGGGGCCCTGAGGTGAAGTTGGGCTTGGGGTGGTGCCATATTTGTGCATGGAGTGTGAGAGCTGACCCTAGGGCGTGGAACTGGGCTCATGCTTTGGAGGCCCAGGGTGGGAAGTGGGAGTGGTGCCTGCTTTGGGGACCTGGCCAATGGTGCAGCCACTATGCCCACCCCATGGAGGGCACCGGGTTCCTGTACCTCAGGAGGAGGCTGTGTTCAAGGCCATCCAGCTCTGTGTCCCCAAGGTCCATCCCATTTTGGGGTGACTGCCGAGCCTGACACTCCCAATGGCTGGGCCAGGGCCTCAATCCACTAAGCCCTGGGCCACCCCTGAATGCTGGGGGAATCAGGGAGCTCATGGCAATAGGGCCCCTGCTCCTGATGCTGGCCAGGGCATAGCAAGCACTTGGAGTGCCCACCCAAGGCTGTTAGGGGGTGTAGCTGTGGCTGCGTGCCCACTGAGCTGGAGGGGGCTGGGATCAGGCAGAAGCCTTCCCCCCATTCCCTGCAACTCCCGACCTCTGGGTAGCTGCAGCCTCCCAAGTCCTGGTTGTGGACTGGGCCTCTTGGCACTGTTGGGGGTTCAGGAAGGCCACAACCTTGCCCTTGCAGGCCCTGAAGTGCCTGCTCCCACTGCCTGGCCTCTCCCCACTCCCACTATCCTCTCAGGTCTTGGAGAGGGATTGGGGCTGAGCCTGGGCACTGTCACAGTCTAGCTGGGTGTGCGTGTGCTCAGGGAAGTGCTGACGCAACAGCCCCCTGCTGTCTTGGCTCCCTCCGGACTTTGAGCACTGACAAGCTTGAGGGCAGGGAAACTGAGGGGGTCACTGAAGGCGGCAGGGAGCTGGCTTGCAGTTGCCCGTTGGTGTGAGCAGCCTGGGTGCCATGGACAGTGGCAGGAAGCAGACAGGCTCCTGGGTAGAAGGGTGTGAGTCCTCAGTGAGGCCCCACCTTCAGGCCAGGGAAGGCCTGAAGGCTGGGAACTGGGCTGCCAGTCCCACAGACTGGAGTGGGGACTTGTGGTGCCTTTTCCAGGACCTCCCATGGCCACCCATGGACTAATTGGCAGGCACTCCTCTGAGGCCCGTAAAAACCCTGGGCTCAGCCAGAGCAGAACAGATGACAGAGAGACAACAGGACGACCAGCTGCGGAGAGGAGCTACCCTCTTTTCTAGGAGCTTAATACTTGTTGGGAGACCCTGGCTGTGGAAAGGAGCTACCCACTGTGGTTCCCTTCTGAGCTGTTCTGTTGCTCAATAAAACTCCTGTTCCTCTTGCTTACCTTCTACTTCTTTGTGTAACTCATTCTTCCTGGTTGCAGGACAAGAACTCGTGAGTGGTGAGGTTAAAAGAGCTATAACACAAACAGGGCTGAGACATGCCCCTTGCTTGGCATGTTGCAGGTGAAGAGAAGGAGAGAAGAGCTGTGGGCCTTTGGTGTGCCCAGTCCTGGGAGCTCCCTGAGCCAGGGCTGTGACTCCTTCCTTGGGGCCCTGGTGTCTCCAAGCTTCCAGGTGCCACCATGTTCCCTGGTGCCAGCCGTGGAAGCTGCTGGTGGTTTGTCTGGTCCAGCTGTAGCCTGACAGAGAGCTGGTGCCCATGCTGGCACCTGGAGCTGCCGGTTGTACTGTAGCAGCTGCACAGAGGTTTCCAGCCAGAAAAGTGATGACCCAAAGATCCCGTAACAATAGGACAGAGAGTTAGCTTTTCTGTTAGTTGGGCCACAAATACTAGTAAAAATGGCTTTGTAAGTATGTGGGTTTATTTAGTTTTGTTTATTCATAGAAGGATTCTCCAATTTGTTACCTTGCAGGTATCAGCTTAGTTGCCAGTGTTCTGATGGGGGTTGATGGTGGTGGGGTCTCATCTTTTTATTTACAGACTTTCACTCAACCTCCCACTTTTAGTCTCTTGGATCATCTTTAGTCTCTGTCCTGACCTTTGCTGGGCTGGGCAATTCCTTGTCTAGGAGGTTCTCTGGTTTATTTTCTCCAAAGAAGGAACCATCTATGTTTTGGTGGGTGAGAAGGAATAGTCAGTGGGGATTGGGCATCTAATCCCATGCAGATTTGAAGCCAGTCCTTTTCTGCTCCATATCTCATCTCCACTTTCTGTGGAACTCTTTGGATAAGATTCTGGAGTGAATTTTTTTGTATCTAGATAAAATCCCCAGCTGTAGAGACTGAGTTTCAGTTTTTTTTCTGTTCTACTAAGGCAATCACCATGCTTTCATCTACTTTTCATCTTGAAAAAAAAAATGGCATTGCCTACTCTAAAATTCTCTTTGTAACTTTTCAATTTTTAATAGGAGACAAAGAAGATGAATGCATGATTTCAGTCCACCGTGTTTAGCCATGGATAACATACTTTCAAATCTATATAGTTTTTAATGTCAAGGGAAAATGCTCAGTATGTGAAAAAATTAAAAGACAAAACTGTGAAAGAAAACATACCAAGGTTTATTTCTAGGCTGTGAAATTATTAGTGATCAGTTATTATTTTGTTTAAAAAATCTTTTCTGCATTTGCTAAATTTTCTATAATAAGTAGATAGGCACTTTCATAAGAAAATAACTTAAAAATACACTTAAAAATCTATACTGATGCTTACATTAGCTCAACAAGGTCAACTTTAATTGCAGTGACCTGAAGAAGGAAAAAGTGTTTATTTTCTTCATGCCAAATATTGAAAACCTTTTAAAATAATTAAATGTATGTGGTAAACAAGCTATAATCTTTCTGGTAAGAAGTGGTGAATTTTCTTTTCACTTTTAATGTGAATTCAATTTCTATAGACAATGGTTAGCAATATATATTTTAACATTATATAACTGGTAGGTATTAAAGATCTAATGTGAGAATTTACTCCATACAATATGGTTACTTTGATATTAGAAGGCGCTTTTCAATGCCTGCCTGTCATCTAAGAGTATTCCACAATGGGCTGTAGGAAATACCAGCTCCATCTGATTCTCTGCAAAGAAATGTTTGCAAATTGCTGCATAATATTTTACTTTCCTGGTGAAATAATTCACATTAGGGAACTGAAGCCTTGGAGTATACTGTGGTAAAGAAACGTGGCCAATTTTATCAGTTTAACTACATTTGAATAAGAGTTTTTGAAACTTATTTTGACTGTGGAACCTTTTTTCCCCCAACAATATCCCTCTCTGTAATCCTGGCCATTATCATTATTATTGTTATTATTATTGCCACTTAAATTTAAATGTCAATGTTTGATTTATTTCAGGCAATAATGATGCCCTTTAAGCACAGAGATTATGAAGCCACACTTAACTTTTCTGGTTTGGTAGATTCAAACCATTCAATTTGTTTAATGACTGAGTAAAGTAAAAGTAACTATGTTGGATAGGTCCTCCATTGCTTTGGGCAGGAAACAGGAAAATATTTTACTGTTCTTGTGTTGGGGGATGGAGTAATTTCCTCATTTTGTTTTCCTTTGTTTTTGGATAAGGCTTAGAAGGTCATTGGTTCCAAGTTGTTTCCCAGCAGCCATGGCATTTTGTAAAGCCTGAAGCATCTTGTGGGAGTGTGTTTGCTGAAATATATCTGTAGGTGCCGTTTTTTGGTCAAATTGTATGGCTGGAGCCCTGAGATATGAGGGTTTATTGTCTAATTTTCAAGTAAACACAATTTTAATGAAAGCAATCATTTAGGGATTTTCTTTAGCACATTTGCTTTGTATGTCTGGACTCCTTTTATTCAAGGAAATGGGAAAATAATTTGGGAATCTAAAATAAATCAGACTTTATCTGTTGATACTGTTAGACTGGACTATCTGAGCATAAAAATGGTGGGATTTACAATAAAATAAATTGCTTGGAAATAATTGGCTCTTCTAAAGCAGGTTTTCAAAGCCTCACCCTCTAGGTAGTACTTTCACAGTGGGAGGCCACTGGGTTTATTGCAAAGGTTGAGCATCTAGACAGACAGGTTCCAGTTCCACTAAACAGCTCTGAGATATTACTGTTGGTACTATTAATAGCAACTTTTACTGAGGGCTTAGTGTATGCTAGTTATTGTGCTACAGGCTCTACATGTATGAGCTCTCTTAATTTTTACTACACTGCATCAGAGAATTGGACTAGAAGACTCCTCATCTTTCTTCCAGCATTAAATATCTCAGGAAATATGTCTCAGCTTCCAGACCTTTGTTTCACTCTGGGGAGATGGGGAAGTCAGGAAGCAAAGGAATCTTATCCTCACTAAAAGGGGTGTGTAGACAGACTCAAGATCCTGAGTTGGAACTCAGAACCATTTTCCATTCCAAACCAATACATAATCTAGTATAACATATATTATAATCAGATGACTTAAGTGGCCTTTTCTGGTGGCCCAAATGTCTGCTAGCTATTAAAATATATAGCATTGTTTTCTTGAATCATAGTCTGTTTGAGTTGGGTAGGGGAAGAGGTGGCTTATATTGGTTTGTCCTGGATTTGACAATGTAGCAGATCAACTTTATCTGTCAAGGGCATTGTGTATCCCCACATAGTAATGCCACCATCTGATATAAAGTGTTTGGGGTTTTAAAGGTGTCCCCTCACCCATCATATCGTTTGATTTCTAGTCTTCAATATGGTATCATATTGCTATGGTCTGGAAGATAAGAACTTCCAGAACATGATTTTGTACCATCTAAGTGCACGGCTATACCACCATGAAGCTGACTCAGCCAGAAAAGGTAAAATCTACTGACTTATTGTCAGTTCTGCCTTAGCACACTGAAAACTTTCATAGCCTAATGGCTAGATGATTCTTTCTCTGTCTCTGCTTGGCAGTAGGGATTCACAGGGCCATTCTGTCATGAGGGTAGCTGGGCAGGCAGAATCCTGTTTATGTATTTTAAACATGAGTTATTTCATCCTCCGTGTAAGAAAATTGGGCAGTGTGTGTCACTCCCAAGTGGGTCACTCCCTCTTCTGATGTGCAGGCACCATAGAACTCACCATCTATCCTTCATCTTCCTAAAAAGGTCTCTTACAAAACACTCAGAGGGAGCTTGCAGAATTCCTAGGAAACTGAGCTGGATGTTTATTGAACTCTGTTACTTTTCTGAGATCATCTTTTTGCACTGTCAGCGTTTGACTGGTTATCTCCTGAAAGACTACTGGAAAGAATTCTTTGCTCAGTTCCTATTCGGGTTTTAATGATGTCTTTCTTACTTACCCCGTTAGGAATTGTTAATAACTGCAAGTTAAATAGTTAACCAAATAAGAAAGATAAAATCAATCAGTGTTTAAATTACATCTGCTGAGTTTAAATCGTTTAGTAGGTAAAGGCTTCCTTATATGTCAGATGTGAAGCCTTATCAGAAAGATATATTTTTTTTCAAGCAGTTTCAATATAAAAGCAAAATACTTTGGCAGTTCTTGGAGATTGGCTGGACCATTCAGTTTGAAGCAGATGGATTTACTAGGACCCCAGATCATACAGACAAGGGTTTATAGAGATTCTGGCACCTCTAATAATCACGAAAAGGCAGCCCTACACAAAATGCCAAAGTGTAAACAGAGGGACTGTGACAGGGCCTCTTACAAGGCTAAAGAAATCCCACAATCAGAGATCTATTATTTTGGCTTATGATTTTGTCAACTAGTAAATTGTAAAAACCCTGTGTGAGAGTCAGCCTTGTGAGTTTATCAAAACCTTTCCTGGGAGCAGCATTTCATGTTGATGATTAGGATAAAACTGGACAGCTAGGACTGGAGACAGGGAATTAACAGTGGTGGGGTAGATGGGGGGAAGAGGGAGGGAAGGCTGAGAAAAGGCAGCTGATGATGAGCAGAAGCCTACAGATAAATTTTACCTATTTGGTTCATATCTTTATTAGACAAATATTTATTGAGAATCTACTGTGTGTGAAGCACTTTGTTAAGTGCCGGGGAAGAAATAATTGGGCTTCTGGAAGTTCTGACTGTGGGGGAGACTACCCTGTCAACAGGTAGTAACGGCACTATGTAAGAAGTATCACAGATGGAGCAGGCAACGAGAAGGGGAGGATCCCAGAGGAGGATGTGTGTGTGGCTGGGTTACAGGGAGCCATCCCGAGATGGTGATGTCCGAATTTGTTCTTAAAACATAAATAGGAATGTTTACCCAGATGAGAAGCCACTGTAGGCTGAGAGACAGCCTGGGCAAAGGGCATTGACTGAGAGGTAGCCCAGTTGTATTAGTCTGTTCTCACAATGCTATAAAGAAATACCTGAGACTGGGTAATTTATAAAGAAAAGAGATTTAATTGGCTCATGATTCTGCAGGCTGTACAGGAAGCAAGGTAGCATCTGCTGGGCTTCTGAGGAGGTGTTGAGAAACTTACAATCATGGCGGAAGGCAAAGGGGAAGTGAGGCGTCTTACACGGCAGGAGCAGGACCATGCGCATGGAGAGGGTGCTACATGCTTTTAAGCAACCAGATCTCACTGGAATTCACTATTGTGATGACAGCACCAAGGGGGGATGGTGTTAAACCATGAGAAACCGCCCCCATGATCCAATCACCTCCCACTAGGCCCCACCTCCAACACTGGGGATTACAATTGAACATGAGATTTGACTGGAGATACAGAGTCAAACCATATCACTGAGCAGAGGGCGCAGGCATAAGAAAGAGTTTGCATGGGGCTTGAGGCTGAAACTCAGGCTGAAACACTGTGGAAGACCCTCTTCTTTAGGGAGTTAAGACTTGATTCTGTAAGCAATAGGGAGGTCCTAACCAGGGAAGGGACCTGACCACATTTGTATTATTGAGAGATGGCCCTGGTCACCGTGAAGTTTATGGATTGGTGGGAGGGAGTGCATAGAGACTGATCACGGGGCAGCAGTGCAGTTTTGACCATCTCGTGTTTCTGGGCACGTCCTAGTGCTTGAGAGTACCCTACAAAGAGGACTGTGTAAAACCTGTGTCTCTATAGCTTGCAAGAACCTCACGCAGATATTTTCTTGTGTCTGCATTTCAGATGTTTGTTTTTTAAACTGTAACTCAAAGCCAGGAAGACCTGTTAGCATCAGGGAATGCAATGATCTAAGTCTTGGATAAGTTAGATAGGATTATGCATAAGTGCTCTTGTTTGTATATTCCTATTGAACATATTGAGGATATTATTAACTCATTTGAATAGCCCATCAGCACAAGAACTAATAATAAGGTAAAATTTTGTTAAACTAGAGTCAAAAGTAATTGCTATCCTATTACTGAATCATAATGTTGGTATTTTTAAAGGTCACTTTCAAAGGCACCAAATGATAGGCTTTAACTTTACTAAAACCTTGGTCTCAACATGAAGCCTGTGTTTTAGAGGCAGTTTCACAAAATGGTTTTATGTTTGAACCCAAAAGACACACTGATCTAAGGTCCCCATTGTTTTCAGAAGGAAGACAAATCCTACTGAATCCAAGAGCTCTTGCTGTCCCTTTTGCCCTCACATGAAACGTCTTTGTGGCTCAGACTCAGTAAGCTATGGACCTGTGGACCCTGGTGGCAGTCACACAATGTCAAGGGTAAGGCGCAATAATGTTTCAGAGGGAACAAACTTGCAAAAATGAAGACAGAAAGGCAAGCCAGATCTTCTTACTTTGATTGTGAGATAAAGTTCCAACAGGTGCTGGGACTTAGGTCAAAATTATTAATAGAATGGAAACTCTAATGAGAATAGCAGAGTGATGCTGGGAGCTAAGACATGGCTAGCAAGGTCTACGCAATCTCAGATGTCATGTTTTTCACAGGGTCTTTCCTGGTTCTCCAGCTGTGATTTTCATTCTTACTTCATTTATATTTCACTTCAGGCAGCAATTTACTCACTTTGAATAATATTTGATGTATAGCCATCAATATGTTATAGATCTAGAAGTCAAGAACTTCCAGAACATGACTTTTTATCATCTGATTGCAGGACTGTGCCAGCGGACTCAGCAAGGAAAGACTACATCTAGTGACTGACTACTCCGTTACATCTACCCATGTATTTTCTTATCCCCCATCTTGTGCAAGATGGAGTTTATGTTGGAGTTACATGATAAGTCCCTGGAGGATGGGGCACTGTGTTGTTCACATTGGTTTCTGATAGTCCAGGGTCTTCTATATAGTAGCTGCTCAGTACAGGATGGCTGATGAGGAGTTGGCTTCTGACAAGTTTGATTCCTGCTCTGTGCTCACAGCATGTGACCTGCCTGAGGCAAGGAGTTTAAGCCCCTTTAAATCTCAGATTTCTTACTGGGTTTCTTCCATTAAATAAATTAGTGTATTTTTTAAACCCCAGTACCTAACACCTAATATGATTACTACTGTCTACTATTTAATAATTGCCCATTATTATTATAATTGTGCAAATTTTATTCCATTTTGTCACATCTGTATTGGATTACCTTATTTTTGCAAAATGGGATCAAAGTACTCTAAAGAATTAATAACATACTAGATATAGCATGCGTTCAAGAGAATACAAAATCATGATTATAATAGCCAAAGAAATGTTGAAAGAAGGAAATGATATTTTAGGCAAGCTGACAAGTTCACTGGAGTCACACAGAGTCCCATCTTAGACAGTTAGCAATAAAAATAATACTGCCTATTTGCATTTTTCAAAGCACTTTCACATTTCTCAAAGTCTCATTATTTGATGGCTGGCAAGATCTGAATTCTCTAGGGAATATCTACAATGTAGTTGACACACAGGCGATTTTCTTGGTGTCTTTGACTGCTAGAAACAAGGGCATTCTCAGTCTGAGCCTTAGGCTCCCTGTGCAATTTCAGAGAGAATCTACTTTTCTTCAATCAGTTCCAATGCTTCCTCAGAATATAAGGACCACAGAGTGATTAAGAAAGTGGGTATTATTTTCCTCCTCTTTCTAAGAAGGGAAACTGAGCTCAAATATGTGCAGTAATTTTGGTAACATTACATGGGTCATATGTGAAAAGGCTGGGATTTGAACCCAAGTTGGTCTTACTCCAAAAGCTAGCTCATAACCAACAGGTAACACTGCCTCCCCTAATACCTAATGCCAATCACCAGCTGGATGATGTGGGCAAGTCATTAAATCTCCCTGAGCTTTGCATTTCTCATGGGCAAAACTGAGATAACATCTATGTTACAAGGTAGTTGTGAGGATAAATTTAGATGACATTTATACACAAGTATTTCTACCTAAAGTAGTCAGACTCTGCTCCCAGTTTCCCATGACACCAATATCACAAAACAGCAGGGGACCGTGCACTGATGGCCCATGTGCATCTAACTCCCAGCTCAGTGTACTGCACGGAATGGGTGCTCAGTAAATGTTTGTTGAACAAATTGAATCAGCATTCATGTTAACCACTTGCAATGCAGCCGGGTACAGTTTCTCACTTCAAGAAACTCAGTTCTATACAGAAGGAGAAGGATAAGTATATAAAAAATGAAACAATGTAGAACGTGAATGAGGAGTCAAGAAGATTTTTTGGAAAAGAACTCTGAGAGCTGAGTCTTAGAGAATGAGTGAGAGTCAGTAATGTAAAGAAAGGAAGGAAATTCGCATGTTCAAAGACATGTGGACAAGAGGGCTGTTTTAAGAAGCTCAGATGGCACTGGGAGAAAAAAGTGCATAGTGAATGGAAATGGGGTGCAGGGCCTTGAAAGTTGTGCTGAGGAATTGGGTTTGCAGAAATAAGGTGTGGAGTCCCTGAGAGATCTTAACTGAGTGTTGGGAGCACATTTCTATTTTCAAAAATTCACATTTGGGAAATGTGCAGAATGGTGGAATAGGAAGAGGCTGGATATACCAGTAGAGTTAAAAGGTTATAATGGTAGTTCAGGGAGGGAAATATATGGGCCTGAGCTATTAAGGCAGTGAGAGAGCGGAGGAAACGAGTTCAGCTGTGTTTAGGTGGTAGAATTCACTGGACTTAAGATCGGGTTGGCTACAGGGAAAAAAAGGAGGAATGATGTCTAAGGTAGCTGACAATTTTGAGCAACTAGATATATGGTGGCTCCATTAATAATAATAGGTACCATTTACTGAGTGCTCATTATGTACCTGGCATACTGCTAAGTGCTTTGCATGCATTATTCTATTTCATCCTCATATCAATCTGCAAAATAGTTATTTTCTCCATTTTATAGATGAAGAAGGTGAAGCTCAGAGCAATTAGGAAGCCTGCCTAGTGTCTCATATGGAGTAAGCGGTGGTGTTGAGATTTGTGCAGGCTCCCAAGCCCATGTCAACAATTACTATGACACACACACAGGCACTTCCTGTGTTGAGCACCACAGGAAGAGGTTTGGAGAGGGAAGGGAGGAGATGGTGATCACATAGTATTATGTGTTCTACTATCCAACTATTTTGGGTTTTGCTTGCATGAAAATGCATGGGAGTAGCAGCGCTTCCTTCCTTCTTATCTGGAAGAATTGGTGGGGTGGGAGGGGTGGGAGGTGAAGAGGGAGCCGAGAAGGTACCCTTTACAAGCATCCTGTTGACCTCATGGTGTTTCTCTCCTGCCCTTTCCAGAGTAGTTGCTGATAAAGGAGATATAAAGGAGCAGGGTTCTTTAGGTCAGCGTTTCTAGCTTTAGTGGGAATGCCAAGAGAGAAAGGGACCCAGTGTCTGAAGCCACAGACAAGGAAGCTCAGGGTTCCATAGAGGTGGACAGGCAGCTTACATCTCATCTCATGGTTAAGCACATTAACCCCGTAAGCTTCCTGTAACTGCTGAACTCACAGCAAAAAAACACACGCCCACACAACCAGTAAGTATCAGTGGAGCAGATGCAAATAAAATACAAGTGATGAACTGCTGTCAGTTCTTGGGGTATTTGGCACCTGAGTCAACTCCAGAATGAATGTGAACTCTTGGGTAAAGAGGGCATGATTTCAGAGGCACCAGGAAGACCTTTCCCCCAAATTCAGCTTTTTAATTTTTTTTAAACCTGAAATTCTACAATCATAGATTCATTCTGCCCCTTCAAAATGAAGTCCTTTATGCTAAAGAAGAACCCACTTAAAGTCTCATTAATTATTTCTTCCCTGAAGAAGAATCAGTCTTTTGGGTTCTATCTTGTGAACACATTTTGAGAGTAGGGCAGGGAAGGAATGAAATTTCTGTCAGCAGAGAGACGAAGAAGGCTGGCCTGGGAAGGCAGGAATATACAAACTAACTGATGAGGGTTAACCAATATGCCGTTTTCATGCATGTCAGTACAGGTTTCTCAGTAAAGTACGGACAAATAGAAATTTAATTTATGAATTTTTTCATCATTCTCTGTCATATAGGCCAGTCAGAAAGGGCAAAAAGAAAAACATATTCAGAGATGTGACTTCCTGGTGTCCTTCTGCACTTGACAGAAGCTACCCCTTTGGGAAAAACTGGATAGTTTGTAGATCTGCCACTGAAAATTCAACATCTCTAGAGGCATACTAGTGCTAAATGGACATATTATTACTTTTGCTATCTCACCTATTGGCATGTGCTCATGTGTGAGGAGGGATTATGGACAGGATGAGGAATAGGAGAGTGTCAAGAATGAATGGGCATTGCCCAACAAGATGAATTAGCTGCCTGTTCAATCTACCTGGAAGTAAAAATAACTGGGGAGCAGAAAATCTTATGCATATTTTAATTACCTTGTCTAGAACATGAAATGACAAGAATGTGTATTATATTCATTGGGCTGCTGAATTCTCTATTTCATGCCCCTAGGCACTCCCAGAAGTCTCATTCTATTTCCTGGAAAAAATACCAAGCATTTCTGCTTCAAGAATGATTGAGGGGTTGCCTTATCTGGTTGCTTTACTAACCACCTCCCTCAACCAAACACCCACAGGCAATTCGCCTTTTATTCTCCAATCTAGGCAAAGAGTGAATCTTTTGTTGTTATTGGCAGGAAATGGGACACAGGGAATGAGCCAATCAGATTATCAGCATCAGGCCATTTTTTTTTCCCTTGTCCCTCTCCCTCAATCTTTTTAATTGGGAAAAGTGCTTGTTTTAAAATCTAGTAAATATGATACAAATCGAACATCCAACTATTAGAAGAATCATCAGAAAAAAAATCAGGATTTCTGTTCAAAGTTTACAGAGAATTAATAGAACTCCTTTTCTTAATAGTTATTTTTCTTTGAATTAGGCAGTGGTAACTAAAGCTAAAACAACCACCAGCACAGTGGTAATAAAGGTTAAACGACCTTCCACTGCCCTTGTTTATGCTTTTCTCATCAGTTGAGCTTTCCATTTCTTCAAAGTCCCACAGAAAAGGCTGGCAATTTTCAATCATCAAATCAAAGCCCTTTGTTGGAATCGTTTCTTTGGTGTAACGCAAGATATGCTGCCAGTAATTTGATCAGTTCAGTCATTTCCATAATTAGAACAAGAGCACGTCTTCCTGAAGTATGTGTTTATTCCATGGTCTGAAGTCACACAAAAGGGAATGTACAAAGCCCTTATGTTGTGTGATTCTAAAATAGCAGCTGTTTTTTTTATATATTTACCTCTTACAGTTTGCCCACCATCCTAGGTAGACAAACTGATAGCTCTGCTTTATCTGCTGATGACTGGTGAAATGCAAGTCAGAGCATTTCACTTTAACTATATTGTTTGTTTAACAAGTGTGGCATGCATGCCCACTCATATAAGACTCATTCGAAATCTTCCTGGGTTCCTCAAGAGCAGAGGGAAGGCAACACTTAAGTACTCTGAGTATTCTCTCTTCATATTATTTGTGTACCTGTAGAGCTTTATGCCTATGACAACCTTGGTGTAATATGGTAACAGCCTCATGGGATTACCAAGGTTGTAGGTTCCCTACCCTCACTTTAAAGAAGGGGAAGTTTTGCCGGGTACGGTGGCTCATGCCTATAATCCCAGCACTTTGGGAGGCCAAGGTGGGTGGATCACAAGGTCAGGAGTTCGAGACCAGTCTGGCCAACACAGTGAAACCCCATCTCTATTAAAAATATAAAAAGTTAGCTGGGTGTTGTGGTGTGTGCCTGTAATCCCAGTTACTTGGGAGGCTGAGGCAGGAGAATTGCATGAACCCGGGAGGCGGAGGTTGCAGTGAGCTGAGATTGTGCCATTGCACTCCAGCCTGGGTGATAGTGTGAGGCTCTGTCTCAAAAAAAAAAAAAAAAAAAAGCGGCAGGGGAGAGGGAGTGGGAATTTTGAGCAGTGGGTACATTTATCTGAGACTATTTGTGGGGTAGTTGAGATAGCTGTGCTCTGATGCTCAGCTCACACCACATCCAAACGTCTTTCTCATTCTCATTTCACTGTCTTCTCGTGGGCTCCCTGTTCTGTTCTCTCTTTCCTCTCAACCATGCTCCACAGCAGCTAGAATAAAGTTTCTCACATCCTTTCATCATGTTACTCCTCATTTTCTAACTTTTAAAATTCAGACAGCTCAGCTTACCCTTCCTGACAACTGTCTTTGTGTTATGGCAGACTTGTTTGACATGAATCTCTCTGGGACCACAAAGATATGTTCCAAGGCCCCCAGTGGATGCCTGAAACTGCAGTTAGTACCGAATCCTATATATACTGTGCTTTTTCCTGTACATACGTACGGTACAGCACGGGTGCACTGAACAAAGGGATGATTCATTTCCTGAGAGGGATGGAATAGGATGACACAAGATTTCATCACACTACTCAGAATGGCGTGCAATTTAAAACTTATTAATTGTTTATACATTTTCCATTTACTATTTTCACACTGCAGTTGATCCTGGGTGACTGAAACCGAGAATAAGGAGGTAACTATTGTGCATACTTTGAAATGCTGAATTAACTGTCTTGTCACTGCTCTGACGACTTCTTTCTCCTCATAGCCAACATGAAACCCTCCTTGCTTCTGAAACAGTGATGAAAAGTGCCTTTATCCAGGAAGTCTTCCCTGATGGATTTCAACACCTTTCTATCTAATTTAAATACACTTTACCTAATTTTGCAACAAGATAGAAAGAACTTTCTAAATGTCCTCCATAATCCTACCACCTTAACACAACTTCTTAAACTTCTCTGTTTCCTTCCAAGTCTATCCTACCTGCATATAAACTTTTCATGGTTGTGATGTATACAACTTGTATGTTTTTTTTCATTTAACAATATTTTGTAACTTTCCACACCACTATACTACCTTCATTTTCAGTAAGGGTAGTACACTATTTATGGGTAGTGAGTGATAGTAGAGAGAGGGAGAGAGTAGAATTTGTAGCCAACATATGTGTAACCTTGCACAAGGTAAATAAGCCCTTTAGAGCCTCAATTTGTTCACCTGTGAAATGGGGATGAAATGTACGTAAAGCACATCATACAGTACCTGACATTTGACAAATACTGGCTGTGATTCATTACCCAGTTTAATGAAGCCATATGCACTTGCTTTTTATGGTTTACTGCTTTGAAAATTTTTGTGACTATTTCATGGGCAGTTCCCAGACAATTGATAAGCTCCTCTAGCATAAAGATGGGAACTTTTATTTATTTTGTATCACTTCCTAGGTCTTCTGTTAAAAGATGGAGGTCTCCCTCAATGGACTGTCAATCGTTTAATGCAGTGACTGACTGCATTTCATTCTAAATAATTTTTCTCTTCAAATTGAAACCTACTCACTAGATTTCTGTGTTCTAAGACCTTTAAACTTAGTTCTACGTTGACAAAATAGAAGAAGTAGCTTTGGTATCCTTTTAATTCCTACATCATCCCTATCCCCTTTTCGGCTGAGAAAAGCTGAGTCTTTTATGTTGCTCTAACCTCAGTACCTTAACTCTAAAAAGAAAGAAACAAACGAACAAACACTTGGGCAAACAGCTTTGCCTTCATCAAAAGGAGTGTGTTGGGCCAGGTGCAGTGGCTCACGCCTGTAATCCCAGCACTTTGGGAGGCCAAGGAGGGTGGATCATGAGGTCAGGAGATCGAGACCATCCTGGCTAACACGGTGAAACCCTGTCTCTACTAAAAACAAAAAAAAATTAGCCGGGAGTGGTGGCAGGTGCCTGTAATCCCATCTACATGGGAGGCTGAGGCAGAAGAATGGCGTGAACCCGGGAGGCAGAGCTTGCAGTGAGCCGAGATTGTGCCACTGCACTCCAGCCTGGGTGACAGAGCAAGACTCTGTCTCAAACAAACAAACAAACAAAACAAACAACAAAACAAAACAAAACAAAACAAAACAAAAAACTTAGTGTATCCTGCTTAGAGCATTTTAAGTTCTTTATGGTACGGTACTATAGAGTAGGGTGAAGGACATGTAAGGTGGCCTGAATATCACCCATGGTCCAGCAGTTGCAACTCTGACCTATCTGAAGACACTTATATTTAAGGTGATAATGAGGTAGAGGAACAGAGTGCTGGCTCCTCCTTTTATCTGCCTCATTTACATATGGCTTGCTGACAGCCACCGCCATTGCTTAGCCTGCTCCTTCCCCTTCCTGAGAAGGATGCACCTGCTTAAAGCTAACGTTTTCCTAACAAGTTTAGGAGGTGCAAGTTAGAGTTCTATGTTAAGGAATAACTGTATATTCACATATTCCACTATACTCATTTTCCTAAAGTATTAACTTGTCATTTTTGAATTAAGTGTTTTTTCCTCATCTACAAAATGAGGAATAATCACTGCACTCGATGTATTTCATGGACCCAACGAATAATATCTACCCAGAAGAAAAGTCTTTGTAAAATTCTAGCTGTTACTTTTGTTTCAGCTGGTGACGTATCTTAACAAGTATATGCAATTTTCTATCTATTCGATTTCCTGTCTAGTAGTAAAACTCTTGCTCTCAAACACAGCTTGATAGCAATTACCCCAAAGATGCTTATTTTGTCTGTTTGATAAGCAGTATCAAGCGTATCAATGGTTGACAGTATTTGTAGTAATTCTTTATTTCAATATGGGCTTCTGATATTTTAATTTCCAAAAATAGTCTCTGTGCTAATTCTCAAATCAAATAAGGACTTTTATTCCTAATCATTTCTTAATCTTCATCTCAAAAATAATCTTTCTACCATCAAAAAAATCAAAAGGCATTCTTCACACTAAATTGGTGTCTCTTTTGCTTTGTTTCTTTTTCTTCCTTCCTTGAAATCTTCTGGAATGATTGAAACCTAGGAAGCAGCATGATTTGAGATGACAAGGGTTTAGTCATCAACACACCTTCTGTAGATGCATTTCTAGCTTCAAAATGACATGCAGATAGAGCAGGGCCAGTTCTGGTCTGATTTTCCACATTAATCTATATTCTAAACTTTAGACTAATGGCACCATTTCACATAGTGCTGTACCAATTTTAGGAGAATCATTTCCTTCACAGTAGAATGTTTATCAAACCTATGTGCAACGTAGTCTGCATTAATAAAGAAGCCTTTTGCTAAAGCATGAGGAACTGAGCCTCTTGTTTTTGAAAAGTTGTTAAGAAATCATCTTTTTTTTTTTTTTTTTTTTAAATCCAAGTAGACTAAATTTCTCATTGAAAATAATTGAAGGTTTTGTTTTGCTTTGTTTTGAATATCACTCCCATCAGGAATTATCAAGTAGAATTTATTTGTAGAATATGAAAAGAGGTAGAGATATATGATATATTTGCAATATGCTCTCTAGTTCATTGAACCAAAAAACCATAATTTTTGACATGTTTCAGCAGAACAGTTGTATGAATAAGAGGCCATAGAACACGGTGGATAAGAGCACAGACTGGGTTTGCATCCAGGATCTGCTCCAGAATCTGGCTATGTGTAATCTCTGTGTACCTCAATTTCCTCATCTGTAACATGGTGATAATTTCACTACCACTAACACTACCTATCTCAGAGGGTTATTGCAATGATTACACAAGTTAATATTTATAAAGTGCTTGGTATATTATCTTGGCATATGTAATGGGTAAGCTGTTACTATCACCACAGATATAGGATTATTTATTTAATGGATGAATAAAAGTGGTATATATTTATGGTGTACAACATGATGTTTTGGGATATGTACACATTGTGGGAAGGCTAAATTGAGCAAGTTAATATTACCTCAGCTACGTATCCTTTATTTTTTGTGGTGGGAACACAAAATCTCTCTCAAGTGTACAATATGTTGCTATTAACTATCATCACCATGTTGTACAATAGAGCTCTGGAACATATTTTTCCTGTCTAACTGAAATTTTGTATCTTTTGGCTAACATCTCCTGAATCTTCCCCTCACTCCTGCCTCCAGCTCCTGGTAACCACCATTCTGCTTTCTGCTTCTGTGTTTGACTATTTTAGATTCCAAATATAAGCAGAGATTATGCAGTATTTGTATTTCTCTTCCTGGCTAATTTCACTTAACGCTATGTCCTTCAGGTTAGATGTAGGATCTTCATATTAAAAGGACTGAAAGACGGTTTTCCTGTAAATATGTCCTATGTCTTTCTAGGAAAAGTCCTTTAGGTCTTGCCTTCCTATCTTCTGGTTTTAAATTTGTACCAACATTTCTTCTGTTTCACAAAATCAGGACTGAGTTTCATCTGGAAATCTCAATTCTAATCATTCTCTAAAAGCCTCAACTTACAAATAGCATGCTATACTGGAAAAGTATTTTTCAGGAATCCCATGATGATTAAAATGAACTGATATACAAATTAGAGAACAAACCACAGCATTCAATAGTGAAAATACAGTATTTTCTGGATCATGATAATTATGTATTGTAATTCTATATTTTTCAGTTTGTAATTTTCTGTTTTGTGATTATTCAATCAACCCTTGTCTTCATTATTAGACTTTAAATTCCACAAGGATAGGGACTGTGCTTCCATCATTATTAAATTCCAGCACCCATTCTCTGATATATAGTAGGCATTCAAACATAATTGTCAAATGAATGAATGAATAAATACATGACTTGGTAATAAAAATGATCTTTTGCAAGTCAATGTTTTTATATAACAGCCTCTTAATAAGTTCACCTGTACTTAATAGGGTTGTTCATATTCTTAGTAAATTTCTATTAAGAAAGTAGAAGACTGACAGAGTAAAAAGCAGCTCATTAACTTAGCAGAGAGGCAGACTTGAGGAGGAGTCTCCAGTCTTCTGAGTCCCAATTTGGGTCTGCTTCTGGTAAGATGACAAAGGATTTGGAGAATCAGTAAATGCCACCTTATTTCCCTCATTAGTAGTTTTCCTTTCTTTTCCCCTGCAATAGTTTCATAACTTGCATCCTATAGATGCAGAAAGAAGAAGGGAGAGCATCTTCAGTTAGTTAGGACTCTCCTTCTGGGAGGAAAGTGGATATTAAAGCACAGGATTGTTATATCCTCATGACTCAAAGTCCTGCATCCCAGGGGTGGTGACAAATCTGAAGCTCTGATGAAATTAGAACATACTGCTCACCCCCAGACAGGTAGGTGTCTTGAGCATCAAATGGTTAGTATCAACAGTGACAGTATTTAAAATTAATGTGCTATCTTACTGAAAAATTAACATGTAGGCAAATGTATAACTTTTAATTTATTTACTAAATAAATAATGTTTTATTTAGTGCCTGAAAATATCATACGTAGAAAGATAGTTTTCACCATCTGGAAACTATTTTGGGGAAATTAAAATTCTGGAGCTCAATTCTATCAATAATCCCCTACTGCTATTATTATTATTATTATTATTATTGTTATCAGTAATTTTCCTGTTGCCTTGTCTTCAAATCAGATCCTAAAGCTTGTTTCCTGTAAAGCAGCTCCCAACAACTTTGTAAGTCAGACTCTGTCCAACGTCCTCTTTGACATTTAGACATTCCTCTCTGATTTTGCTCTGAGTCACATGAACATATTACAGACATAAATGTTCTTGCTTTTTTGCTACTCTTAGAACATGTGGATATGATTTAGTTCCTAAAACAGGATTCTTTGAACACCTACTCTCTACAAAATCCAACTCCCATGAAATCTGAGAGAAGTTTTCCTCTAAAGTATAAACCAGAAGCATAGCCAAACCAATATTTTTTTAAATTATACTTTAAGTTCTAGGGTACATGTGCACAAGATGCAGGTTGGTAATTTTTTAAAATCAAATTAGGTCATTAGAATAATGTTCTGTATCACTGGAATGGGAATTTAATGCTAGACAATTTTGGATCATTATTATTATGCCAAGCACAACTATCTTCAGTTAGTTATGTCAAGGTGGGGATATAATTGTCTGTTGGATATGCTGACTTCTTGTTTCATTCAGCTTCCATGCTGCATGAAGATTCTAGACAACCATGATTAACTGAAATATTTGGGGAATGAAGACTTAACTTTTATTTAATATTTTAAATTATATTTTAAGTTCTAGGGTACATGTGCACAACGTGCAGGTTTGTTACATATGTATACATGTGCCATGTTGGTGTGCTGCACCCATTAACTTATCATTTACATTAGGTATATCTCCTAATGCTATCACTCATCCCCGCCCCTACCCACAATAGGACCCAGTGTGTGATGTTCCCCTTCCTGTGTCCAAGTGATCTCATTGTTCAATTCCCACCTATGAGTGAGAACATGCGGTGTTTGGTTTTCTGTTCTTGTGATAGTTTGCTGAGAATGATGGTTTCCAGCTGCATCCATGTTCCTACAAATGACATAAACTCATCCTTTTTTATGGCTGCATAGTATACCATGGGGTATATGTGCCACATTTTCTTAATCCAGTCTGTCACTGATGGACATTTGGATTGATTCCAAGTCTTTGCTATTGTGAATAGTGCCACAATAAACATACATGTGCATGTGTCTTTATAGCAGCATGACTTATAATCCTTTGGGTATATCCCCAGTAATGGGATGGCTGGGTCAAATGGTATTTCTAGTTCTAGATCCTTGAGGAATTGCCACACTGTTTTCCACAATGGTTGAACTAGTTTACAGTCCCACCAACAGTGTAAAAGTGTTCTTATTTCTCCACATCCTCTCCAGCACCTGTTGTTTCCTGAATTTTCTAATGATTGCCATTCTAACTGGTGTGAGATGGTATCTGATTGTGGTTTTGATTTGCATTTCTCTGATGGCGAGTAATGATGAGCAATTTTCATGTGTCTGTTTGCTATATGAATGTCTTCTTTTGAGAAGGGTTTGTTCATATCCTTTGCCCACTTTTTGATGGGTTGTTTGTTTTTTTCTTGTAAATTTGATTGAGTTCTTTATGGGTTCTGGATATTAGCCCTTTGTCAGATGAGTAGATTGCAAAAATTTTCTCCCATTCTGTAGGTTGCCTGTTCACTCTGATGATAGTTTCTTTTGCTGTGCAGAAGCTCTTTAGTTTAATTAGATCCCATTTGTCAATTTTGGCTTTTGTTGCCATTGCTTTTGGTGTTTTAGACATGAATTCCTTGCCCATGCCTATGTCCTGAATGGTATTACTTAGATATTCTTCTAGGGTTTTTATGGTTTTAGGTCTAACATTTAAGTCTCTAATCCATCTTGAGTTAATTTTCATATAAGGAGTAAAGAAAGGATCCAGTTTCAGCTTTCTACTTATGACTAGCCAATTTTCCCAGCACCATTTATTAAATAGGGAATCCTTTCCCCATTTCTTGTTTTTGTCAGATTTGTCAAAGATCAGATGGCTGTAGATGTGTGGTATTATTTCTGAGGACTCTGTTCTGTTCCATTGGTCTATATCTCTGTTTTGGTACCAGTACCATGCTGTTTTGGTTACTGTAGTCTTGTAGTATAGTTTGAAGTCAGGTAGCATGATGCCTCCAGCTTTGTTGTTTTGGCTTAAGATTGTCTTGGCAATGCAGGGTCTTTTTTGGTTCCATATGAACGTTAAAGCAGTTTATTCCAATTCTGCAAAGAAAGTCATTGGTAGCTTAATGGGAATGGCATTGAATCTATAAATTACCTTGGGCAGTATGGTCATTTCCACAATATTGATTCCTCCTATCCATGAGCATGGTATGTTCTTCCATTTGTTTGTGTCCTCTTTTGTTTCACTGAGCAGTGGTTTGTAGTTCTCCTTGAAGAGGTCCTTTACGTCCCTTGTAAGTTGGATTCGTAGGTATTTTATTCTCTTTGAAGCTATTGTGAATGGGAGTTCATTCATGATTTGGCTCTCTGTTTGTCTGTTACTGGTGTATAAGAATGCTTGTGATTTTTGCACATTGATTTTGTATCTTGAGACTTTGCTGAAGTTGCTTATCAGCTGAAGGAGATTTTGGGCTGAGACGATGGGGTTTTCTAAATATACAATCATGTCATCTGCAAACAGGGACAATTTGATTTCTTCTTTACCTTACAGAATACCCTGTATTTCTTTCTCTTGCCTGATTGCCCTAGCCAGAACTTCCAACACTATGTTGAATAGGAGTGGTGAGAGAGGGCATCCCTGTCTTGTGCCAGTTTTCAAAGGGAATGCTTTCAGTTTTTGCCCATTCAGTATGATATTGGCTGTGGGTTTGTCATAAATAGCTCTTATTATTTTGAGATATGTTCCATCAATACCAAATTTATTGAGAGTTTTTAGCATTTGTCAAAGGCCTTTTCTGCATCTATTGAGATAATCAGGTGGTTTTTGTCTTTGGTTCTGTTTATATGCTGGATTATGTTTATTGATTTGCATATGTTGAACCAGCCTTGCATCCCAGGGATGAAGCCCCCTTGATCATGGTGGATAAGCTTTTTGATGTGCTGCTTTATTCAGTTTGCCAGTATTTTATTGAGGATTTTTGCATCAATGTTCATCAGGGATATTGGTCTAAAATTCTCTTTTTTTTGTTGTATCTCTGTCAGGCTTTGGTATCAGGATGATGTTGGCCTCGTAAAATGAGTTAGGGAGGATTCCCTCTTGTTCTATTGTTTGGAATAGTTTCAGAAGGAATGGTACCAACTCTTCCTTGTACCTCTGGTAGAATTCTGCTGTGAATTTGTCTGGTCCTGGACTCTTTTTGGTTGATAGGCTATTAATTATTGCCTCAATTTCAGAGCCTACTATTGGTCTATTCAGGGATTCAACTTCTTCCTGGTTTAGTCTTGGGAGAGTGTAAGTGTCCAGGAAATTATCCATTTCTTCTAGGTTTTCTAGTTTATTTGTGTAGAGGTGTTTATAGCATTCTCTGATGGTAGTTTGTATTTCTGTGGGGTCGGTATTGATATCCCCTTTATCATGTTTTATTGCATCTATTCGATTCTTCTCTCTTCTTTATTAGTCTCTCTAGTGGTCTATCAATTTTTTTTATCTTTTCAAAAAACCAGCGCCTGGATTCATTGATTTTTTGGAGGGTTTTTTGTGTCTCTATCTCCTTCAGTTCTGCTCTGATCTTAGTTATTTCTTGCCTTCTGCTAGCTTTTGAATGTGTTTGCTCTTCCTTCTCTAGTTCTTTTAATTGTGATGTTAGGGTGTCAATTTTAGATCTTTCCTGCTTTCTCTTGTGGGCATTTAGTGCTATAAATTTCCCTCTCCACACTGCTTTAATTGTGTCCCAGAGATTCTGGTATGTTGTATCTTTTTTCTTATTGGTTTCAAAGAACATCTTTATTTCTGCCTTCATTTCGTTATGTACCCAGTAGTGCAGGTTGTTCAGTTTCCATGTAGTTGAGCAGTTTTGATTGAGTTTCTTAGTCCTGAGTTCTAGTTTGATTGCACTGTGGTCTGAGAGACAGTTTGTTATAATTTCTGTTCCTTTGCATTTGCTGAGGAGTGCTTTACTTCCAACTATGTGGTCAATTTTGGAATAAGTGTGATGTGGTGCTGAGAAGAATGTATATTCTGTATTGATTTGGGGTGGAGAGTTCTGTAGATGTCTATTAGGTCCGCTTGGTGCAGATTCAGTTCAATTTCTGGATATCCTTGTTAACTTTCTGTCTCATTGATCTGTCTAATGTTGACAGTGGGATGTTAAAGTCTCTCAATTATTATTGTATGGGAGTCTAAGTCTCTTTGTAAGTCTCTAAGGACTTGCTTCATGAATCTGGGTGCTCCTGTATTGGGTGCATATACATTTAGGATAGTTAGCTTTTCCTGATGAATTGATTCCTTTACCATTATGTAATGGACTTCTTTGTCTCTTTTGATCTTTGATGGTTTAAAGTCTGTTTTATCAGAGACTAGGATTGCAACCCTTGCTTTTCCATTTGCTTGGTAGATCTTCCTCCATCGCTTTATTTTGAGCCTATGTGTGTCTCTGCATGTGAGATGGGTCTCCTGAATACAGCAAACTGATGGGTCTTGACTCTTTATCCAATTTGCCAGTCTGTGTCTTTTAATTGGACCATTTAGTCCATTTACATTTAAGGTTAGTATTGTTATGTGTGAACTTGATCCTGTCATTATGATATTAGCTGGTTATTTTGCTCGTTAGTTGATGCAGTTTCTTCCTGCATCAATGGACTTTACATGTTGACATGTTTTTGCAATGGCCGGTACCTGTTGTTCCTTTCCATGTTTAGTACTTCCTTCAGGATTCTTGAAGGGCAGGCATGGTGGAGACAAAATCTCTAAGCATTTACTTGTCTGTAAAGGATTTTATTTCTCCTTCACTTATGAAACTTAGTTTGGCTGGATATGAAATTCTGGGTTGAAAATTCTTTTCTTTAAGAATGTTGAATATTGGCCCCCATTCTCTTCTGGCTTGGAGAGTTTCTGCTGAGAGATCTGCTGTTAGTCTGAGGGGCTTCCCTTTGTGTGTAACCCGACCTTTCTCTCTGGCTGCCCTTAACATTTTTTCCTTCATTTCAACTTTGGTGAATGTGACCATTTTGTGTCTTGGAGTTGCTCTTCTTGAGGAGTATCTTTGTGGCATTCTCTGTATTTCCTGAATTTGAATGTTGGCCTGCCTTACTAGGTTGGGGAAGTTCTCCTGGATGATATCCTAGAGTGTTTTCCAACTTGGTTCCATTTTCCCCGTAACTTTCAGGTACACCAATGAGACATAGATTTGGTCTTTTCACATAATCCCATACTTCTTGGAGGCTTTGTTCATTCCTTTTTACTCTTTTTTCTCTACACTTCTCTTCTTGCTTCATTTCATTCATTTGATCTTCCATCTCTGATACTCTTTCTTCCAGTTGATTGAGTCGGTTACTGAAGTTTGTGCATTTGTCATGTCGTTCTCGTGTTATGGTTTTCATCTCTATCAGTTCTTTTAAGGTCTTCTCTGCATGATTATTCTAGTTTTCCATTCATCCATTCTTTTTTCAAGGTTTTTAATTTATTTGCACTGGTTATGTAGTTCTTCCTTTAGCTCTGAGAAGTTTGATCGACTGAAGCCTTCTTCTCTCAACTTGTCAAAGTCATTCTCCACCCAGCTTTGTTCCATTGCTGGCAATAAGCTGTGTTCCTTTGGAGGGGCAGATGCCCTTTGACTTTTTGAATTTCCAGCTTTTCTGCACTGCTTTTTCCCCATCTTTGTGGTTTTATCTGCCTTTGGTCTTTGATGATGGTGGTGTACTGATGGGGTTTTGGTGTGGGTACCCTTTCTGTTTGTTAGTTTTCCTTCTAACAGTCAAGACCCTCAGTTGTAGGTCTGTTGGAGTTTGCTTGAGGTACACTCCAGACCCTGTTTGCCTGGGTATCAGCAGTGGAGGCTGCAGAAGATAGAATATTGCTGAAGAGTGTGTGTTGCTGTCTGATTCTTGCTCTGGAAGCTTCGTCTCAGGGGTGTACCCCACCATGTGAGGTGTGAGGTGTCGGTCTGCACTTAGTGGGGGATGTCTCCCAGTTAGGCTACTCAGGGGTCAGGTACCCACTTGAGCAGGCAGTCTGTCCATTCTCAGATCTCAACCTCCATGTTGGGAGATCCACTGCTCTCTTCAAAGCTGTCACGGGCATTTACCTCTGCTGAGGTTTCTGCTGCTTTTTGTTTAGCCTTATTTAATTTTTTAGTCAGCTTAAGTTTAAGCAGAAAACATTTGGCTTTAGTTTTTGTTGAAAAACTTTCTAAAATAAGTTTATTTTCTTGCATCAAAAGGATAGCACAGTGGAAAGCTGTTTTCAATAGTTAAGAACATTACAAGTCCCTTGGGATCATTTTCTGAGTATTATAAAATGTTAACTGAGAGAGGGTTTTGAGATGAAAATGGAAATGGAAACTAGTTAACAACTAGGCCCCTGGGTCAAACAGCTAGTTACCTCTGACTTTAGAAAGTGGACGATGGGCTGAGCATGGTGGCTCAAGCCTGTAATACTTTGGGAGGCTGAGGCAGGTGGATCATGAGGTCAGGAGCTCAAGACCATCCTGGCTAACATGGTGAAACCTCGTCTATACTAAAAATACAAAAAAAAATTAGCCAGGCGTGGTGGCACATGCCTGTAGTCCCAGCTACTCTGGAGGCTGAGGCAGGAGAAAGGCATGAACCCAGGAGGCGGAGCTTGCAGTGAGCCGAGTTTGCACCATTACACTCCAGCCTAGGTGACAGAGCAAGACTCCGTCTCAAAAAAAAAAAAAAAAAAAAAAAGAATAAAAGAAAGTGGATGACAAATTATTTATTGAGCACCTGCTCCTTTAGGAGCCTGAATTCTGGTGGGAAAGAGAGGGGTGTGTTTAAAAATAATTGCTCTACAATGTTGTAAGTGCTTATGAAGGTATACAGCAAGTGCTATTGTAGCTCAGAGCAAGGAACTACTAATGGCCTAAAGGAGTCAAAGGCCTTCCTTTGGGAAAAATGATGGTCTGAGCCTTGACACACACATGAGTTAAATGGAGAAGAGGATATAGGACACCTTTGATGTAATGAGTGAAACCTATGTAGGGTATGGTGGGTATGTCTTTGTGACAGGGCAAGGAGAGACTAGTGGCAGATGAGGTTGGACCAGCAGCCTGGAGACCACTGATACAGAATTCAAGCACTATTTTGCAAATAATGTATGACAATGGAATAAACAATCTGACTTGTGTTTCAGAAAGATTACTCTTTTGGTGGTGGGAAAGAAGCATTGGAAGGAGGAAGTGACAATTTTGATAAATTATCCAGTTAATATTTCAAAGGAGTCTTTTTACTGTTTGTTTATTGACCTAAATTATAGTTTGTATTTTTCATTTACCTTTAAGTAGGAAAACATTTCAGTTCTCTTATTTAGATGCTATGTTATTATCATCACTCTCAGTATTGGGAAACTGAGGCACAGTGGGCACGTGACTTCCCCGAGATTCTGAATTGAATCAACTGAGAAACTGACTCAAAACCAGTCTCACAGTTTCTTCCAGCAACTGCTAGACCACACTCCCCACTATTACGGCATATTTATGATATAATTAACTTTCAGAAAGCCATATGGCTTTCATTACAAAGACTAAAGGAATGTGCTTTTCATAACAAATGGCATATGGCCTCCAATAGCTCTTTGCTTGCATGTTTTAACAAAATGAACATGCACATAAATTAGATGCCTCAGGTCAGTTAGCAAACTGAAGTTGATTTTCTTTTGCTCTCCCTAATTACAGCTGCATTTCTGACAAATATCAAGGAGTTTTTTGGCAGCCCATAGGTGCAGACATACATAGTACAGCTCAAATGATCTTTTTCTTTTACGGCATTGCTCTTTTAAAGAGTCAACATTTTTCTCTTATTCACAGTGGAGTGTGCAGCTTGTGAAAATGGAGCATTTTTGATGAAGCTGCGTACTTTCAGAATGGTGGAAGATTTAATTGACTTAAATGATACAACAGGCAAGAGAAAAACTAAACGAAAATCATTGAGACGAAAGTTGACATTTATCTTTGGTCACTTGCATGATGCAGAGGAGAGAGATACATGATAGATGCTCACATGCTGAACTAATTTAATAGCAGTTAAGCATGAGGGCTCACTCTTAATCTCTTAGCGTTATTTAGAAGCCTTTCTATTTTAGGTAGCATGCCTTAAAGTTCTGCTCCCTTAGTTTGCACTGTGCCTCATCCTATTGTTTATTTAGCACGTTTTTTAATAGAGTCTGAGAATAAGCTTCTTGCAACTTTCACATTATCATATTACAATATTCACCACTGATTATTTGTACTCAAGGTCAATGACATGATCTCATTGGAATTCCCTGGACTCTGAATTTATAATAAGATAGTCCAAAATGTTCTTGTCTGTGATGGAAAAATACAACACAATTACCGTAAGTCAGTTGGTTCTTAAAGTGTTTGAGTTTCAAATTTGGCTACTCTTCATACTGGCAAATTGCTTACTTTTCTTTTAAATGCTTGTACTTATATGACACCAATAAAATTTTCTTGATTAATGAAGTAGAAATATAGCTTCTATAAAAGGAAATTTGAAACATATATATTTCTGAAGTAACTAAAGAAGTAGAAATACATTTTAATTAATATTAAAGTATTTAAATCCTTCTATTCAAAAGCTCAGTTTCCTAAGAACAAAGAAAACACATAATTTAGGACGATTTATTCATTAAGAATAAACCAAATGTTTTAAATAATCAGTTAAACTTTTAGTCTCTTTTTTTCTCATCTAAAATGACTCACTCAAATCCTGTTCATACAAAAGGAAAGTGTTAATTTGTATCCTAATTCACCTTATATTTACTATAATGTATATTTCTTTTTTGGACATGTCATAGCTTCTCCTTTCATAAAATAATATCTTCCATTATGTTGCAATTACAAACGATGGCTCATAGAATTGGTGAATCATAGGGTTGGATGGAATAAGCCCTTCAGCAGTCATTTTCACCTCGAGGGCATCTCTAAACCATGAGTTGAACAACAAGGTGAGTAAGAGACACCTTCAGTCAGAAATATGGCCTTGGCTAGATGAAAAAAAAAAGGTACATCTGGGAACTCTTTTTCTCTTTAGCAAACTACATCTTTCTTTCTTTTTTCAAGGTGAATCTTATTTCAAACTGATATCATCAGAATAATAACCCCACAACAAAAATTGTTGTGTGAGACCATTTAGATTCACTTCATATGTGAGAATCGGATGCTAGCATCTGCAAGACATGAGATAAGCAATGTTTGAAAAGAGCAGATTCTGCCCCCATCTATGTAAGCATAATTTATTACGTGACTACAAAATGCAGCAACAATATATAAGCATAAAATGTGTTAAAAAGTTAATGCTGCATACATCTGTAAAAAGCCAAAAAACAATTTAGAAGAAAAGGCAATTAGGGTAACATTTATGTACTAACAAATCATTTGAAGTTGGGATACAATGTTATTTTCTTAACTGTCACAATTCACTCATATTAAGACCCTTCTATTTTGCTTTTATCCTCCATATCATTTAAGGATAGTTACATTGGAGGGACTACTTCAAGATGCTGAGCCAGGGTGGCTGACAGTATGAGGAAGTTAGGAAAGAGTTTCAATCAAACTTGATCTCCTGGTTCTTTATATGATGGTCTTTTCATGAGTAAGCAACCATGAGCACAAAAAGAGAGACATGACTCACTCCAGTTACTTTGAATATTTGGGTTAATTTAAAATTTATATTCTTAAAAAGATGTGACATGCAAAGATATAAACCACTAGTTTCTCCAGATTTTCAAATCCTGCTCCAAATTATTTTAACAAACACATATGTTATCATTTAAATGGGGGAAACGGCCAAGACCAACCCCAACTGGCTTCAGAGGAAGTCAGATACTGTAAAGAGAAGATGTTTTGGTCTGCTGAGCACCATATTGGATCTGAATATGCTAAGGTAGTCTTAGTACTAATTTTGGTGGTTGGATATGCAGAGACTTCACTGGAATTGGGAAGATACAGGAAAGAAGGGGTAGAGAAGGAGAAATGTTCATGGAAGGGGAGAGGAGCAGAATAACCAGGGGGACGATGCAATACTGGGAAATCACAGAGGGTAAAGGCAGTGAGTGAAAATCCAGGTGTTGGAGTGTCTGCAGGATTATTAAGCACTAGAAAGTTTAATTGTTACTAAAGCAGTGTCTGTTTCTGTAATTGTAATGTATTCCAACTCCTCAACTTTTAGTAAAGTCTCTCATAAGCACCCATTTTTTGAGGGTGTTCTTTTGTTTTTGGATTGAAAATTATGGGAAAGGTTTCCTTCCATGTTGGGTGGAATAGGGTCAGCACCAACAGGAAGAGTTGTAAATGAGTAAATTAAGCAGAAGCAGGCATTTGGAGCCAAGGAAGTACCAGCTCTTCCTTCTCCAGCTTTCCTTCCCCCACATATGTCTAGATATTTTGGAGAGAGTTTTGGTCTTTTACAATCCATGGGATGGATGTTTGAATCAAGGAAAGAGTAGATCCCAGATGATATTTATGCTATATTTATAAAGTCTGAAAATATAACAATTCATTAAGGGAGAAAGTCAGGATGGAAAATTTTGATCTCTAACACTCCTTTTACTTTCATAGTGTTAACAGTGTAACACATGATATTGTTGGCATTTTCTTCTACAGACATACCAGACATTTAGCATTTATTTTTTATTTTTTATTTTTTTTAGTCAAGTCTGAGCTAGTCAATTATGTGTCTGGTAAACCAAAAGATATTACTGAAATCCGTGGCAACAGTTCAGGAACCATCTTGTGCACTTGCATTTATTGGAAGTATAATGGTAGGTTGCCTGTCTCTGTCGCATTCTTTATGGTACACAGGGAAATTTGTTTGTATGTGAAAATATTTATAGGAAGTAGTTTTGTTTTGCGAGTCATGTAGACTGGTAGCTACATGTTTGAAGATACCCACATTTTTTGGCTCTTATCGCTTATGAATAATGGCCATGGGATAGAGTGAAAAAAGTATTAATAACTTAATGCTCAAACTTACCTTTTAAAAGAGCAAATTTCACATATTTCTAAAGTGAAAATAAACTTGAGATATAATTTGTTTATGTTGTTAGAGTTTTTATGCACGTGCCTCCACTGTATTCTGCTGCATTGGTAGTGGCAAAATATGCACATAAATGGATGAGAGAGAGAGAGAAATAGAGACAAAAGACAAAGGAAAGCAAAGATGTTTTAAGATATGGCACAAACAGCAGGTCTAATTTCTTTATTTGGTAAATCTTGCATACTCTCTGTTTAACAGATTTGCCTTGCACTGCTGCAGCTTGATGTTCTGAGAGGGTTCTCAAGGAAAATTAATTTGATGGAGCAACTCTCATATCATATATCTTGACATTTGAGAACCTTCCAGAAAAGACCAAAGTGTTCCAATAGAACAAGCTCCTTGTCTACGTATCTACATTTGGCCACAACAATGCTATTCTCATAGTTATGGGAAAGGCTGAAGGCCAAGTTCGTGTCTGGTTTTGTATCTGGTCGAGTCCTTACATGCTTACATGAAGATTCAGGGAAAGGTTTAATTTTCCCAAGACTCACAGAGGCAATTGTTTAGTGGCACCAAATTGTATTTCTGCTTAAAAAAAGATGACACAAACTGATACCATAGAAATCTAAAATGTCAGTCAAATATTAAGCGATTTTAATCCAAACAAATATAACCATAAAAAACTGAAGATTGTTGTTACTTCTGGAAACACTATAACTTTTTTTTTTTTTTTTTTTTTTTTTTGCTTTTCAAGATGAGTCTAGGACCATTTAGACCACAAAAAATCCACTTTGTTTTAGAGTTTCGAGGATGCATCTCTGTGTGTGGCTTCCAAGGCTCCAAGTTTGTTCTGAAAAACCTACTCCTGTCTGTGTACTCCAATTCTTATTCACATAGGGCTGTGTGTGTGTGCATGTATGTGCATGAACAATATTTTACACTTGCACTTAATGAAATCTACCCTCCTAAATGAGGCTTATTTTTCCAGCCTATCAGAATTCAGTAGCATTCTCATTTCTGCCTGGTTAGGATTTATTCCTCCCTGATTCTTGTCATTCACAAAATAGCAAATGTATCATACACAAATTCATTGAATCACTGATGAAAATGGAGATGAAAGCAGGGCAAAGAGAAACCTTTTATGGCACTGGTGCCCGCCCTTCAGAGTGACATTGATCTGTTAACCATCATTCTCTGGGTGTGGTTGTTTAACCAGTTTAAAAATCACTTACTCCACAAACATATTGAACGCTCCCTGAGCCAGGCTTCATGCTGGGTGGTGGGAAAGACAAGTGATACTATCCCTGACTTCAAGCAGCCCAAGGGAAGAAAGACATGAAAATGAAGAGCTGCAGTGAAGTGTGATAATGCCAGAGGTGTATATTAGGCAAGGCGCTTAAAAGCCAGCCTAGGATTTTCTGAAAAAATAAACTGAGGAGAGTAAGAGGTTTTCTGAGTTTGTTCAAAATATATAGAATTTATTTTTTCAGATAAATTTTAGAAACAGTTCATTACCAGGAAAATCCTATTAAAATTTTGATAATAATTGCATTATACTTTTAACTTAATTAATTCAGCATCCTTATGCAGAACCATGATATATATCTCATTACATCCCCGTGCATTTTAAAAGGCGATTTTTAGGATATTTTGTTTTTTGTTGCTTTTGAGAATAGAGATTTTTTTCTCATACTTTCTAAATATATTTTTGTGATTTTCCAAGAAAGCAATGGGTCTTTGGCATATTTATCTTATGATTAGCTATGTTTCTGGGCTCGTTTTTTCTAATGTTTCCAGTTGACTCAACTGAGGTTTTTAAACCAAAAATCATTGCTTATGGATAAAGATCATTTAATTTGTTATTTTTAAACTACCTATTTCGTTGTGTATTTCATCACACTTTTAACCTTTTAGAATATTGTAAAGTAAAACCTTTGGCTTTAATCACATACATTTGCACTTCAAGCACTCATAGTTCAGCTGCCCAGGACTCTGCAGATGTGGGTTTCAGCAGCAAAGGTGTATTGCACCTGCTCACAGACCTTGGGAGTGTACCTTTCTCTCTTTTTACAAGATGTGCTCACTGCTTAGTGATATCACAGATGCTGTTGCATTTTATTTATATATTCCAAGTCATTTTCTTGAATGTGTGAGAAATATAATTATAAGATTAAATATTTTTGAAATTAAGAATAGAAGTAAGTGGGAAAAAATTGACTGTAAAAAATGAAAGGACTATTCGGTGAGACCAATTTATGACAGGTTATTTAACTTACAAATGCTTCATCAGCGATACATATGGATGTTACCAGAGTGATGTAATCTTGGTCAACAGACACTACATGTCTTTCCATTCCTATTTTATATTCTTTCCATCTACGTTCCTATTTCTTGGAATAGGAGTTGCTATAATGGCAACAGCAGGCATCCTTAGTTTAGTTTTTCAGACATGAAATGTACCTACACGTATTTGTATTTTAGAAAGGTCACTCTGATAACACATTGAAGGATAGATTAGGGGAAGACAAAGCTAACAACAGCAAGACTGGTTAGGTGCTGAAGTAATACTGGAAAGAATGAAGAAGTGGGGCAGATCTGTGAGGTCTGAGGAGGTAGAGTCAGTTATTCATGATGAATTAGATGCAGGGCTGAGTAGAGGAGAAATCAAGTATAGCTTCTCAGTTTTTTTATTTGATGGTTGAGATACAGGGCAATACACCGTGTGCTGCTGGAACCCACCTCTGAGGTATCTTGGGAAGCTGGACTGTGGTTGTTTGAAATACAAGGGTCTGTGACTAAAGCCAAAGCTTTTACTTTACAATTTTGATGCCAATATGAGTAGAGAATAGAAAAGGAAAAGTCGGCATGGGAGAGAAGACAATGCATTCAGTTGTGCAATACTTTGAGTTTCAGATGCCTGTGTGACATCAAGTGGAAATGGTAGTTGATTCATGGATTTGACACACAGGAAAAAACACAAATACAACAGACTTTCTATTCAGTCTGTTTCTTTCTTTGGGGCACAAGGAAATAATGAGGGGCAGGAATACAGCAAGAACACAAACAGAACACAGTAAAAGACTTCTGTATGCACTCAGTTGAGACTTCTACAGAAGTTTTATTTTTTTCTTTATTATGGTAAAATATATATAACATAAAATTGATCATTTTAACTGTTTTTAAGTGTACAGTTTAGATGCATTAAGCACATTCACATTGTTGTGCAACCATCACTATCATCCCTCTCAAGATTTCTTCTTTTAAAATTTAATTTAATTTTAAATTGACATACAATAATTGTACATATTTATGTGGTACAATGTGATGTTTCGATACATATAATGTATAGTGATCAGATCAGGGTACTTAGCATCTTCATATTTTCAAATATTTATCATTTTTTGTATTGGGAACATTTAATATCTTCCCTCTAGCTATTTTAACCTACACATTATTGTTAACTATAGTCATCCTATATGGTATAGAGTACTAGAACTTCTTCCCTCTATCTAGCTGTAATTTTATATCTTTTAACAAATCCATGCATGTCCCCACATCCCCCTACCCTTGCCAGACTCCAGTATCCTCTGTTCTACTTTTTACTTCTAGGAGATCAACTTTTTTATTTTTTATTATTTATTTATTTATTTAGTTTGTGTGAAAACATGTAGCCTTTATCCATTTATCTGTTGCTGGATACCTAAGTGGATTCCATATCTTGGCTATTGTGAATAGCGTTCCAATAAACATGGAGGTACAGATTTCTCTTTGATATACACATTTTCTTTCCTTTGGATAAATACCCAGTAGTGGGACTACTGGATCATTTGGTAGTTCTATTTGTCATTGTCTGAGGAGACTCCACACTGTTTCCATGTGTCTGCACCATTTACATTCACACCAACCTTGATTGAGTCCCTTTTCTCTACATTCTCACCAGTAATTGTTTTCTTGTCTTTTTGACAATAGCATAATAGCCATCCTAACTGGGATACCTAACTGTGGTTTTGATTTGCATTTCCCTAATGATTAATGGTGTTGAGGATTTTTTTTTCAAACACCTGTTGGCCATTTGTATATCTTCTTCTGAAAAATGTTTGTTCAGATCATTTGCCCATTTTAAAATTAGATTATGTGGATTTTTTTGCTGTTGAGATGTTTGAATTCCTTGTATATTCTGGGTATTAATTCTCTGTTAGATGAACAGTTTGCAAATATTTTCTCATATTCTGTACATTGTCTTTTCACAGTGTTATTGTTTCCTTTGATGTGCAGAAGCTTTTTAGTTTGATGTAATCGCATTCGTTAATTTTCGCTTCTGTTGCCTGTACTTTTGAGGTCTTAACCATAAAATATTTGCCTAAATCAATGTTCTGGAGTATTTCTACTGTGTGTTCTTCTAGTAGATTTATAGTTTGTGGTCTTACATTTAGGTCTTTAATCCATTTTGAGTTGATTTTTGTATGGGATAAGAGGTAGGAGTCTAGTTTCATTCTTCTGTATATGGATATCCAGTTTTCTTAGCATTATTTATTGAAAAGACTGTCCCTTCCCCAGTGAATGTTCTTGATGTCTTTGTCCATACCATTTGCCTATAGATAGATGGATTAGCTTCCAGGTTCTCTATTCTGTTCCATTGGTCTACGTGTCTGTTTTATACCAATACCATGCTGTTTTGGTTACTATAGCTTCCTAGTATATTTTGAATTCTGGTAGTATGAAGCCTGAAGCTTTCTTCTTTTTTCTAAGAGCTGCTCTGGCTATTTGGAATCTTTTTTGGTTCAGTACAGATTTTAAGATTTATTTTCTATTTCTGTGAAGAATGTTATTAGCATTTTAATAGAGTTTGCAATGAATCTGTAGATTGTTTTGGGTAGTATTATCATTATAAAAATATTAATTCTTCTATTATAAGCATGAAATGTCTTTCTATTTGTTGGTATCCAATTTGATTTCTTTCATCAGTGTTTTGTAGTTTTCCTTATAGAGTTCTTTCACCTCCTTGGTTAAATTTATTCCTAGGCCTTCTTTTTTCCCATAGTTATTGTAAATGGGATTGCCTTCTTGATTTATTTTTAATTAGTTTGTTCTTTTGTATAGAAATGTTACTATTTTTTATGTTGATTTTGTATCCAGCAACTTTAATGAATTTATCAGTTCTAAAATATATATATATATTTTTTGCAGAGTCTTTAGTTTCTTTTTAGTATATAAGATTATGTCTGCAAACAGAGGTGATTTGACTTTCTCCTTTTCAATTCAGATGCCCCTTATTTCTCTCTTGACTAATTGCTCTGGCTAGGACTTCCAGTACCATGTTGAATAAGAGTGCTGAAAATAGGCATTCTTGTTTTGTTCCAGTACTTGGAAGCAAAGCTTACAGCTTTTCCCCCATTTAGTATAATGTTTACTGTCAGTTTGTCATATATGACCTTAATTGTGTTGAGGTACTTTCCTTCTATTCTAATTTATTGAGAATTCTTATCATGAAGGGATGCTGAATGTCATCAAATGCTTTTCCCACATCTATTTTAGTAATCATATGGTTGTTGTCCTTCATTATGTTGATGTGATGTAATACATTTATTGATTTGCATATTTTGAACCATTCTTGAATTCTTGGAGTAACTCCCACTTGATCACGGTGTGTAATCTTTTTGATATATTGGCAGATTAAATTTCTGGTATTTCATTGAGGATTTTTGTATATATGTTCATCAGGAATATTGGTCTGTAGTTTTATTTTTTTGTTGTGTCCTCATCTGGTTTTGATACCAGGGTGATGCTGGCCTTGTAGATGGAGTTAGACAGAGTTCTCTTTGCTTCATTTTTTGGAATAGTTTGAGAAGAATTAGTATTAATTCTTCTTTGAAGTTTTGATAGAATTAGCAGCAAAGCCATCTAGTCCCAGACTTTTCTTTGTTGGGAGACTTTTTATTACTGATTCAATCTCATTATTGGTCTTTTCAGGTTTTTTATTTCTCCTGGACTCAATCTTGGTATATTGTATGTGTCCAGGAATTTATCCATTTCTTCTGGTTTTTCTAATACATTGGTATATAGTTGTTTATGGTAGTTTTAAATGATCCTTTGTATTTCTGTGGTATCAGTTGTAATATGTTTTTATTTCTAATTTTATCTATTTGGGTCTTCTCTCTTTTTTTTCTTAATCTAGCTAATGAATTGTTGATTTTGTGTATCTTTTCAAAAAATCAACTTTTTGTTTTGTTGATCTTTTGTATTTTTTAATCTCAATTTCATTTATTTCTGCTGTGATCTTTATAATGTCTTCTATTCTACTCATTTTTGGGTTTATTTTTTCGTTTCTAGCTCTTTGATATTCATCAGTAGGTTGTTTATTTGAAGTCTTTCTCAATTTTTGATGTAGGCATTTACTGCTAAATGTCTTTCTGATTAGTGCTTTTGCTGTGTCCTATAGGTTGTTGTACATTGTGTTTCTTTTTTCATTTGTCTCAAGGAATCTTAAAATTTAATTCTTAATTTCTTTTTTCACCCAATCATCCTTCAGGGAAAAGTTGTTTAATTTTCATGTGTTTAATATAAAAAATTAGCTAGGCATAGTGGTGTGCACCTGTAGCTCCAGCTACTCATGAGGCTGAGACAGGAGAATAGCTTGAACCTGGAAGGCAGAGGTTGCAGTGAGCTGAGATCACACCACTCCACTCCAGCCTGGTCGACAGAGTGGGACTCTGCCTCAAAAAAAAAATTACATGTATTTATATAGTTTCAAATGTTTCTCTTGTTTATTGTGTTCTGGTTTTATTCCACTGTGGTCAGATAAGATACTTGATATAATCTCAAGTTTTAAAAAATTTTTGAGATCTGTTTTGTGTCCTAATATAGGGTCAGTCCTGAAGAATGTTGAACATGCTGATGAGGAGAAAGTGTATTCTACAGCTTTTGGATAAAATGCTCTTCATATGTCTGTTTAACCCATTTGATCTATGGTGCAGTTTAAATCATCTGATGTTTCTTTGTTAATTTTCTATCCACATGAGCTGTCTAAAGCTGAGAGTGGAAGGAAGTCCCCAGCTATTATTATATTGGAGTCTATCTCTCCCTTTAGAATGAGTAACATTTTCTTCATATATCTGGGTGGTCCTGTGTTGGTTGCATGTATATTTACAATTATTATATTCCCTTGTTGAATTGATCATTTTATTATTATATAATGTCTTTGTCTATTTTTATGGCTTTTGACTTGAAGTCTGTTTTATCTGATATAAATATAGCTATACTGGCTTGCTCTTGGTTTCTGGTTGTATGGAGTATCTTTTTCCATCCCTTCACTTTCAGTCTATACGTATCTTTGCAGATGAGGTGAATTTCTTGTGGGTAGCATATCATTGAGTCTTTTATTAATAAAAAATATCAATTTAGCCCATCTATAGCTTTTAAGTGGGGAAATTAAATCTTATACCTAAGGTTATTATTGATACGTGAGAACTTACTCCTATCATTTTCTTGATTATTTTCTAGTTTTTTAATATAATTTTTGTTTCTTGCTTCCAATTTTATGCTTACTTTTGTGATTGAGTGGCTTTCTGTGGTGACAAGATTTGATTTCTTTCTCTTTTTCTTTTGTGTATTGGCTGTATCAATAAATTTTATTGTTTTGCTTTTTTTCACGATGTTGGTTTTCATTTTCTCCATTTTCAGATATAAGACTCCATTGAATATTCATTGTAATTCTGGTCTAATGATAATGAATTCCTTTAGTTTTTGCTTGTCTGTAAAATATTTTATTTCTCCTTTATTTTGAAATGATAGCTTTGCTGGGTATAATATTCTTGACCGACAGTTTTTTTGTTTTTTTTCCTTTCAGTACTTTGAATATATCAGCCTATTCTCTCCTAGCCTGTATGGTTTCTGCTGAGAAACATGTTGCTGGTCCAATGGGGATTCCTTTATATGTGACTTGACACTTTTCATTTATTTTCTAGAATTTTATTTTGTCTTTTACCTTTGAAAATTTAAATATAAGGACCTATTCGGGTTAAATGTGTTGGGGTTCTTTGAGCTTCCTGGATCTGGATGTCCATTTCTCTCCCAAGACTTGGGAAGTTTTTGGCTATTATTTCATTAAATATGATTTCTACACGTCTTCCCTTCTCTTTTCCTTCTGGAACACCTATAATGAGAATATTTTTTTGCTTTGCTTAATGGTGTCCCATAAATCCTATAGGCTTTCTTCATTCCTTTTATTTTTATTTTTGTCTGCCTGTGTCACTTCAAAAGATCTATCTTCAAGTTTAGAAATTGTTTCTTCTGCTTGGTCTCTTTCATTGTTGAAGCTATTGATTTTTAAAATTTCATTTGTTGAATTCTTCAGCTCTAAGTTTTTTTTTGTTTTTTTGTTTTGTTTTGTTTTGTTTTGTTTTGTTTGAGTTTTGCTCTTGTTGCCCAGGCTGGAGTATAATGTTGTGATCTCAGCTTACCACAGCCTCCGCCTCCCAGGTCCAAGCAATTCTCCTGCCTCAGCCTTGCAAGTAGCTGGGATTGCAGGCATATGCCACCATGCCTGGCTAATTTTGAATTTTTTAGTAGAAATGGGGTTTCTACATGTTGGTCAGGCTAGTCTTGAACTCCCGACCACAGGTGATCCATCTGCCTCGGCCTCCCAAAGTGCTGGGATTACAGGAGTGAGCCACTGTGGTTTTTTAAAAAATCATATTTCTCTTTGTTAAATTTGTCATTCAAATCATGAATTATTGTCCTGATTTCATTGATTTGTCTATTTGTATTTTTTGTATCTTACTGAGTTTCATAAGATTATTAATTTGAACTCATTGTCTGGCATTTTATATATTATGATTGTGTTCTGTTACTTAAAAATTATTCAATTGCTTTGGAGGCATTATGTTTTCTTGCTTTTTTTATGTTTGATGTGCTCCTATATTGATTTTTATGCATCTGGTGGATGAGTTGCCTGTTCCAATTTTATAGAATAGATTGTATAGGGAAAGACTGATTATAAATGGGACTTAGGGTGTTGGTTTGATGGGGTACATTGGTTTTGGTTTCAGGTGAATGTAGTAGTGTAGTCTCTGTGTAGTTCCTTCAGCCATAATTCACGCCAGTGACATTTGTGACTTTCTCAGTGGCCTAGGCTGAGATTTTGTGGTGATGGTGATGTGGCTTTGCCATGGTGGACTAGCTGAGTTATTTCTCAAGTTAAAGGAGCATGTGTGCACATGGTGGCCAGCTTGGGTTCTGGCCACTAGGGTTGGGAATGTTACTCTGGCCAGGGGCACAGGCACGTAGTTGCTTGGCTGTCCTGGGGGCATGTTTGCTGGGGTTGGTCTATAGGCTGTTTCTAATGCCAGGGGCATATGCACACAGCTTCTTTGCTGGCCTGGGGGTTGTGCCCACCATGGGCAGTCTGTGGAGCTGTTTCTCAGGCTCAGGATGTGGGCCACAGAGTTGCTCAGCTGGCTTGTGGGAGCATTGCTAGGGGATGTCTATAAGACTTTACTCAGACCCTGATTGTTGGTGTACAGACTTTGGGTACACCAGGGGCATGTCTGGAAGGTGCCATGAGGCTGTTTCTCAGGCCCTGGATGTGGGTATGCACCTTTACCACTAGCCTATGGGTATGTTATCTGCTCAGTGACTCAGGGACCCCTCCTGATTGGGACAGATAGCAAGCATTCGTTTGGCTGGCTCTAGGGTGGGTTTGCCCTGGGTAGGACTGCCAAACTATTCCTCTATCTGGAAGTGCAGATAGCAGGAGTTGGTCTTCCTGTTGTGCAGGGCCAGAGTTGCAGCTGATCCTGGGCCTACGCTCTGCAAAGCTGGGTTTGTGGTGTTCAGCCACCCTTCTGAGCTTGCTGGAATAAAGATGGAGCCCTGTTGAAAGAGAAGTGCACTGGCTACTTGATCCCAGAGGAGCGCACACTCCAGAGGTGGCTCTGATCTCAAGATGGTATGGTGCTATAGTAGCTTGACTCACAGGCAGTGCGTGAAGGGTGGGGAGTGCTCATCTTACCCTCCTAATCTGGAGCAATGCAGCTTTGTGAATTTCTGGCAGCTCTCCAAACTGGACTTAGGGCTTGCAAGCGCTGTGGGATTCTCCTGTAGTAAGAAATGTAGGTGTCTGCAATGGCAATGGGGACTGGTGGGGATCTTGTGCTTACCTTTTCCCCAAAAAGGGAAGTCCCTCACTGATCTGATGGGGGTGAGGGAGATGAGGTTGCAGACTTTGCATCCACAGTTTCCTCTGTGCTTCCATTTACCACAGCTGTCTCTCTACATCCTCACTGCCCTCTAGTACTCTCCTTTCAATACTCCATTCAAATGTTAAATGTTTTTTCATTGCTTTTGTCTTTTCTTGTTGGGGGAATGAGGGCCAGGTTTCTGTAGCCAGCCATCTTGCTGATGTCACGCTAGAGTTTTGTTTTGTTTTGTTTTGTTTTTAATCTCCCATAATTGTTAGTGATGTTGAGCATCTTTTCATGTGCTTATTGGCCATTTATATATCTTCTTTGGAAGAATGTCTATTCATGTCCTTTGTCCCATTAAATTTTTATTTTTATTTTAAGTTCCGGGGTACATGTGCAGGATGTGCAGGTTTGTTATACAGGTAAACATGTGCCATGGTGGTTTGCTGCACCTATCAACCCATCACCTAGGTACTAAGCCCAGCATACATTAGCTATTTTTCCTAAGGCTCTTCCTCTCCTCCGACAGGCCCCAGTGTGTGTCGTTCCCCTCCCTGTGTCTATATGTTCTCTCTGTTCAGCTCCCACTTATAAGTGAGAACATGTGGTGTTTGGTTTTCTGTTCCTGTGTTAGTTTGCTGAGGATAATTATTTGTTTTTCATTCTTGAATTGTAAAGAAAAATTTTAAACCTTAAAGAGTTAAAGTCTGACCATTTACCCAATTGTGATTTTCATTATTTGCAGCTACTAATTCTACTTATTTAGAAAACAGCATATGAAACATTGAATTAAAATGTGATTAAGTGGAATGAATTTCAGGCACACTTGGCACAGATCTAATATTTCTAGCTGTCTTTGCCTAGCTAGATGCTTGAGATGATTTTTCCAATCAGTGTGTATCCTTTTTGCCCACATTCACAACTATTTCTGTACTTGGCTAAAAGTTCTAAGAAGTAGACTCAGACTCTTGTCTTGCTTACAAAAAAGCTAGAAAATATATGCAAATAACAGTGTGTTTTCCACTTTCAGGATATATTTGGCATTAAACTCAGGACAGAAGAAGACACAAACTTTATCTTGTGGTTTGGGTCCTCCAATGCTCGTAAAAGTGTGGTTTCACCTGTTACCTCATAAAGGTGCCATTGCTGTATGCACATCTGAATCTATTTACAATTTGAGAATAGAGGTGAGAAAGAATGATTTTCTATTTTGTGACATTCATATGGTCAAAATTTTTATGAAATCTCGCCATGAAATTTCCCCTTTCTGAAAATATAACATGAGGAACTTTTTTAAAAGAGTAAAAAATGATTTAACTAATTATACTTGTGTGCTCCAAAACAAATCTGCACTCAATTGTTTGTAATTGGCTTAGCAGACTGATTCAGGGGCAGTAAATTTTAATAGATTTCGGTAATATTCAGCTATTTCTACATTAATGAAGGGAACTATATTATTTAAAAACACCCCAGAGTATAAAAGCGTTTATAGAAGCATTCAGTAAAATGTTGCATTGTAAATGACCTAAAATTGTTTTCATATGTTATCATTTATTTATCCCCAGGCAGACTGTAAGCAACTCAAAGGAGCTGTTTTTAATCCCCTTTTATTGCATAATATCATAGTCCATGTACAGTGTTCGCTAAATAAGTGTTGCTAACTGATCTGGGACTTGAACCTTTTTTATTTGTTATTCAAAAGTTGTTTTACATTTTGGGTGGAAGAAAAAGAGTCTTTAAGACTTACAATATTTCTGTTAGATAACCAGTTTTAATACATTCTGAAGAATTCAAATGTTGTGGGTAAGTGGACTCATGTGCTCTATATTCCAAGCATTCAGCAATGCTCTTCGGCTGTGTCCTATTTGATTTCATTTACCATTCAGTTAATAAAGTCAATATTCATCAGCCTGTGGTAGACAACTCTTTTTTTAAATCCACTTGCTCCTTATATATGACCCTTTGAGGCTTTCCAAACAGCATCTTCAATTTTGTCTGTCATGGCACTTGTTTAGAACTAGAAAAATCTTTGGTATAAGCTTGGGAGAGGACTTCTTTCATGAACAACAAAGTGAAATATCTATTTCTAAACCTTGAGAAACACACTTTACAATAGGGTAGCCATTAGCCACTTGAAATGTGGTTAACCTGAAATGAGGTATGCTATACATGTAAAAGACAATGGATTTTGAAGAATTAGTACCAAAATAATTAGAATATAAAATACCTGAATAATTTTAAAAATATTGATTCCATGTTGAAATTATAATATTTTGGATATATTAGGTTAAATAAAATGTTATTAATTTAATTTCCCATTTCTTTTTTCTATATTTCACAATAAAACAGTTAGAAATTTTAAAAAGACATATGTGGCCCACATTAAATTTTTAGTGGATAGTACTGTTTTTAGAGCAGGGTCCCTCAATCTCAGCAGTATTGACGTTCTGGGTCAGATAACTGTCAATGGGTTGTTCTGTGCATTGTAGGATGTTTAGCAGCATCTCTGGCCTCTACTGGCTACATGCCAGTAAATCTCATCCTCCTCAGCTGTGACAACCAAAAATATCTCTAGACAATTTCCAAATGTCCTGTGGTGTGTAACGTTGTTTCTGGTTGAGAACCATCCTTGAGAGTGTAAAGTAGTGCTTGTAGAGACATTCACTAGAATGTTGCTTTGATGTGTCCTAAGGTCTTTTTTATGGGTTTCAGGTTGTTTTACCCAATAGATTACATGCAGTTTATGGAACGTATGTTAAGTTCATTTTGCTGCATAATATATAGTGTTCTATGCACAGCAAAAAGTAAATAATTACTCTTTACCTCTTCCACTTTTTCATTCCCAATTTTCACCCACTCCCAACTCATCTAGGCAGTTAGTTCACAAGGCAGAATGGGCTATCTGTCATATATAGTCTTTTAAAATTTTGGCATTTAGCAATCACTGTCAACAGTGTTGTTTTTCTGTACACAAGCAGTGCTGTGAGTCAATTAATCATACAAGACTTATTGCAGGGACAAACTCTGTATAATTGTCAGTACATTAACTGTCTGGGGAAGTGTTGAAGAACAGCCGGGACCCCTCCCCTGTAAGAGCCCAAAGACACTATAATAGAAGCACACTAATTTTAGAAGAAATTATATTTGTTTTGGCCACAGCTGTTGGCATTCCAACGGGCTCGCATTCTGTCTGTTGAAATGAGGAGGTTCTTTTAGAGGTTTGGTTCTGTCTGAGGATTTGGTGACATCATTTAGAGAATTACTAGGCTGTCAGCAAATACATTTTATGTATAGTGAATAACTATTTAAAACTGGTTTATAAGAATTAAGAATAGGAATTCTAAAAGCTAAGCGGGAGTTAGTTCTTAGAGGAAAATGCCTCATTTATGAGAGCACCTTCCAGAATTGAAGTGGAGAGATTGATTTTCTGGAGAATTTCCAGTGTCATTGGCCACCAGTATAAAGGAATATGCTGAGCGCCACAGCATGTTTGCTGGCCCCATGGATATATTTCCAACCTTCTCATTTTCTCCTCAAATTGCAAACATTTGAATAACTTGCTAACGATTTGTATAGTTAGTTACAATGGTGGCACTATCTATTGAATACCACTGTTCTGATATAGGACACACTATTGTGACTTAAGAAAGCCCCTCCATCTGCTGCCACAAACTTTGTAGATTTTGCATAGCTCTTTGCAGGGGCCCTAAGGACTTCTGTCTCATATTGGACAGCAGGTCAATTTTTATCTCACATTCTGGTTTACCTCTAGGTATGTTTAGCAGCTACTCTAATGGAGCTGTGATCATTGCCTATTTGTTGATTGTCATTAAATCTATGGGTAATCGTGGTTGAACTCAGTTCAGTGTAGCCCATGTTTAAAATAGCAATTTTCCTAAAAAGCTAGATTGCTTGGCTTACTAGACCTTTCTTCTAAAATACATGCTAGTTCCCTTTTTCTTAATATGCAAACTGGGTTTCTTCAATATTCATTTCCAGGGCTTTAAGTGTAGCTATTTAACTACTGATCTGTGATGTATACTTGGTCATCTTGTGTATAAAAGTGTTTAGGGGCAACTCTACCCAGAATATAATCATTTTTCTCTTGGAATTTAGAAGTTTGAGAGTTTCAAACTTGGGTCACACCTAGCAGTTGCGCTTTAGATTATGATCTTAAACAATTAGTGTATTTGTTTCTGTCAAAAGATTATAAGTGCAGTAAGGAAAGGAAGCATGTATTTGAGGAAACCAGCCTGCTGAAAAATGTTTAAAATAAAAATGTTAATGTATCAGAAAGCAGTAAGTTTTTTATAGTTGTGGAAAAAGATAAAACTGCCAAACCAGATTCCATATAGAGAAGTTCTAGTTCTTAGAATTGTTGATTATAAACCATAATGCTATCCCTCAGTCCTGGCTTTTAACAAGCTTTGAAAACATAATAGCAAGCCCCATCCACTTGCCTCCATCATTAGAAATACTTGAATTTACCTCTTTTTATAAACTAAATCTCGGAAATGATGTTCTGACCTTAGGGAAAAAAAAAGGAAGAGAAGATTAAGAAAGCAGAAACAAAACAGCTTCACTCATACTCTGCCCTCCCACCAAAAAATATTGTTTTCATTGCCTTTTTAACTATATGAATAAGATAGTTTAGAAACCATTATTGGAAAACAGTGAGACTGGAAAATTTAATCAAGTAAGTTTAGTGTCAGGCAGTCTGCAAGTTGTCTATGGTCTAAACTTGGACATCAATCCAACGCATTTGGCAGTCAGTTTACTTGGCTACATAAAATACAATTTTGTGTAATTTGAATGCCTTAGTCAATATTAATCTGTAACTGCCAATATGAGTTTAAATAACAAGGTTATATCAAAGTTTCAGGACCCACAAAGTGCTATTTTACTCCCAGTTTTAGTAAATTATAGAGTATTTTTCTTTGAGCAAGCAAGTAGATAAGCAATAATAGAGACACTGTAACCCACCTTATTTTGATTATGTATATTCTACCATTTTTCTAATTTTTCTTGGTGCTCTCAACTTCCACAAAATTGTTTTTCAAAAACTCTGCTTGCAAAAAGAAGAATTTACTTTTCAAATATGCCTACTAAGTACAAAGCACATTCAGGTTTTTTGAACTGTGATACCCTGAGTCACTTGTTTTGCCTTAAACTCTTGCCTTGCATTGATTTCTTTGCTTTACATTACAATGGGCCCCTTCATATGAGCAAATCTTATTTTCACTCCACCTCCATGGCTTACTGAGATATAAAGCACCAGGAGATCAATACTCAGTAACATTTATATTGTTAGTATTCCCTATGGTGCTACACAGATCATTGTAAGCACATAGCCAACTCAATAATATTGAATTGCCAATATTAATTTTATAAAAACAGGGGTTTTTATTGTGTTTTGTTCTGTTCTATCTTTGATACTTATAACAACACCTGGCATACTATAAGTATTCAGTAAATAATTTTTAATAAATTAATTAACCCACAATGATAATTTATACTAGTTAGACCTTTCTTAAAAATACAGAGAATAGTTCATTCCAGCATTATTGTTGAGATTTGGGAATTCTAGACTTTTGGGAATTATTCACTCTTTTTTAGTGTACTGATTTGATGGGCTTTTTATATCAATATTTTACTTAAAAGACCCTCATGTTTATTTTTGCATTTAGTGTGGACCTGGCCTTAGAATCTTCACCCCAAAGAGCATTCCAGTCAAAGAAAGAAGGAGGAAATATTCCACTGTGGGGGCAATCAAACAACTAGCACTGCACTAGACAGGGAATTAGGAAAAGAAAGACGGACACTAGCTGTAATTTAAACGAATTCGATTTTTCTTTATGTAATAATGTGAGATAATTATCTCCCAAAGTTCTATTGGGTGAAAGCAAGCTGGTTTTCATATTTTATTATCTATTTGTCTATTAATCTTTCTGTCTATTATCTCTCTCTCTGTCACCTATCAAAAGAGGGCCAAGAATTGGACTTGTTCAGTAATTGTAGGGGCTGTCTTTTAAGCACATATCTGTATTCATATATTTTTGTTCATGCCACCCTTTACATAATTATAGCTAAATTTATTGAGTTATTAATATGAACCAGCCATTTTAACTTGGAGAATGGAAAAAAATATCATTTAACCCTTAAAAAATCATAATATTGATACTATTTTTTAATTACTTCTACTTTACAGGTGAGGACACTGAGGCTCAGAGTAGTCAATATCTTTGCTGAAGGTCCACAGGCGAATACATGACTGAAGTGGGATTTAAACCCAGTAGTCATGACTCCAAAGTATGGTCTTTTAATGTTAGGATAAACTGCCTTAGCAGCTTTTATATTACTGTTTGTGATGTTTTTTGTCTCTCTTACTTGATGGTGAGATTCTCAAGAGACTACACTGAGTCTTGATTATCTTTATACTCCTCACAATACTTCTTACAGATTAGTACCTTGAACATAGTAAGTGACCAGTAAATGTACCAGATGGAAAGCAATGTTTGTATGGTTGAAAGTTGGAAGCCTAGGTATCGTGGCAATTAACAAACAACTTTAGGGTCCCTGTAAATCTCACTGGTTTACATGCATTTTTATATATGTATTTTTTATTTTTTCCAAATTGAAATAATGCAAAAAATTAAGAAGAAAAAAATAACTAGAATGCTAAAAACTTCTATGATTCAGTTTCAATCTACTGTTTTTGTCAAACCCCCACGTTTGATTTTTTTTTTTTTTTTTTTTAACAGCAAGGACTTGTGAAACCAACTTGGAGTAGAGGTTTTCCAGGAATATTTAGTGAAGACTGGTGGGGAGTTGCTTGCTTTTGACTTGGAGAATAGAATGTGCTGCCAGTGATTAACTTGAGTGCTCTCCTGGAAGATAAGCTTTGACCTGGGGGTGCTCAAAGAGAAAGTTCACTGTTGCTATTGTTCCACATCCAGAGTGGTGTAAATATCCTGCCAAACTCTGGGTGAGCTAGACTCAGACACATTTTCTCTTCAACATTAGAGTCAGACAGGCAGGAATTGGCCAAGAAGGTTTGTGCTTAGTGGTTTTCTCCAATCTGAAGCCTTGCCAGTAAGGCCCTGAGGCAATCTCAAGTTAAATTCATATATTGATTTCAGATTTCCCATGTCTTGCACCATAGTTACACTATATAAACATCTTATACCATGTTCACTGATGGGCAAGGTCGCTGCCTTAAAAGGCAATTCATATTCAGGAACATGCTCTTCTATTCTGCCTCTGCCCTTATATCTCTGAGAGCGCCAGTTAAACCAGGGTCTTTTGTATAGATTCAACAACTCTCCCTGGAGATTGTCTGAACATGCTGGTTCTCAGATTTTAATTTGTAATGAGAAGTAGAACACCTTATTTAGGCCTGGTAAAGTATATCCCCTAAGTCTAAGACAGAATGCTCTTTGCTGGCATCTAAGGCCTCTGATGGACTTTTAGTAGGATGGGTTCATCGGCTGTTTGGTTCCTCAGGAGCATGTAGGGAAGAGGGTGGGTTGATAGAATGGGATTTGAGTATTTTTTGGTTCCTGGTTCTCATACTATCTAAACTGCACCAATTTATCTTAACCTTTACAAATACTGTCAAAATTTATAACATTATTCTGAAAACTTCAGGGTTAATAAAATACAGAAAGTTCTATCTTAACACATGTTGATAAACAACAATGTGAGTTATGTAATCACACAAGAGTAGTTAGGCAAGCACAGACTGTAAATAAAATCGGTTTTTGGTGGATGGATTTATATAAATATAATTAACTTGTTGTTTAGCTCACGGGTATTTTTCCTCCCTTTGTGAAGTTCTGGTTAATGAAAATAGAAAAGTTCCCTGTTTAAGATGCATTTTAGGATTCAAATTTGTCATTGATTACAGAATGTGGTGAGGTGGAAAGGGAAGAGGTCTGAAGGCCAAGAATCCCAGTTTTCTCACATTAAATTATTTTGTGAATTGAAACAATGGACAGCATTGCCATCTGTAAAGCAGAGGAATCAGCTATGGTTTCTACACTGCTTTCCCCATCCAGCACGCTATGTTCAATGTGTCCCTGTTTGAAAGGGAGCACATCTTAGACTGAAATATGCTTGCTGGAAAACCTTGGATTTCAGAAACAGAAAAAAATTATTTATGGCTCCTAACATTCCCTCACCCCTCCTTCTCCTTTTGGTAAAATGTGGATGGCATAGTAAGGAGACTATGACTCAAGAGTAATGTCCTCAGCTTCACGGAAATCATTTCTCATTTTCTTCTCCTGGTCAGCTAAAGGTTAGTGCCATTGGCTTAACACACTTTCCTCTTCCATTCTCAGCCTCCCCTTCAGTTAATATCTCAGTAATAAGCTACTTTACTCTCAAAAATCCCAGAAATAGCTTAGTGTTACATGCAACTCCATGGGCAACAAAGACAGTTTTAGGGGCCTGATTCCCCAGGGCCAAGCAGCCGTGATGTACAGCACAGCATGTGTTCCTGCTGTGAGGACCAAAGACAATGTGAATAGAAAAATGGTAAGTGCATGTTCAATTTGAGACATTCTTTCCAGAAATAAGTGCATGTGGCTGGCTTTAACTAGGCTTTAACTAGGTACATGCTTCTGAGGTTTGTGCAGAGCCCCTTGGTGGAAATGCTTGACACTTAAAGAGATTGAGCCCATATATCCTGACTCCTTCCTCTCTCATTCTGTGAGTAAAAATAGCCTTGAGACTTGGCAATAATCTCAGTTAGTCCTCATTTGTCCTTTCTTGTTCTATGAGCTATTATTTATTCTGTATAATTCTTAAAAACTCTTGTAAACAGGGTAAATAATGAAGTTTTATTTTAAAATGACCACCTAAACTTCATAGAAATTCGTACCCACATTTAAATCTGGTCTGGCATATCCCCTTCCTCCTGCCTCAGTTGAGATCCTCCCACCCGCTTCTGTTGTGTCAGGAGAAGAAAACACCTGGCATGGTTTCTGGCAGTGGAGCATGCAAATATAGTTAATTTCCAATTTTGGTTAAGTTGGAACTTCTGATTTATTTTTCAATGAGAAACAAGCTAGCAAATCAAAACACACTTTTTTTTTTTTTTTCTTCTTCACAAGGAGAGAGTGTTGAAATAGGAGGTATTTTTCAGATCCCTATAAAATAGACTGTTTCATCTCCATTTGATTTTCAGTTCTGTGGAGGAGCAATCTCATTTTCCTGTTTGTTGAGTAGATTGTCCATGGTCCCATGACAACACCAGTTCAAGGCTAATGTTCCACGAGGGGACACAACTTCAGTCAACAATCATGAGCACACGTGGCTCCAGCCTAAGGCACACAAGCCTTCTGGTGGCTTGGGGAAATAGGAAGACCACAGTTGAAAGTGAATAAAAGTAAGAGAGCTCCTGAGATTTTCTAGACAGTCAAATATTTACCATAAATCTTTCTGGATATGGTGTTATGCTTGTTGCAAAGTAAACAGCTCAAGGCCAGGCTTGCACTAACCTCACAGAGTGGAATATCTTCCTTGTGATACAGTTCAGTTCAACAGGGACTTATTGAGCTACTCACACTGTTTGTTATGGAAAATATAAGAGTATAGCGATTGAAGGCATCATCACATTTCTTGAGCAAATTTTGATCTACTTGGGAATACAAGACTTAGCAATAAAAGGTACAATATTGAATTTATTTTGAGGTGCAGATACTTCTTAACTTTTTAACAGTTTTCATATCATGGTACACATAGAAAATAATCTTATTTAGTTAGTATATTTATAAATTTGGAAGTAATTAGGATTAATTCCGGTATGGCATTTGGTAAAAAAAGAGAAACATCCTTATACTATATAATAATGATAAGAAAAATTTAACAAAATGTATTATAGGACAGATATGTTAAATAGTGAATTTGTAAATAAAAAGAACTTCCAAAAAATCTTTTCAAATGTTTGAAGGATCTTGAAATGTTACAAATACATTTTTTTAATCCTATGCTTGAAACGGCTACATTCAATTCCTGATCAAGACATTCTAATGATGATCTCCTTAAAGTCTTAAGAACCATCATTAATGAAAAAATTTGTTCAAATATGTATCTGATAGAACATGTCAAATAAATTTTAAGATGACTGAAAAGTTTACAGTCATTGAAATTACATTTAAAGACTAATAGCTCTTTGCTTCCTTTTACTGACAAATGTAACTTTTCAAGTTTTTCAAATAATGGTGAAGCTCTAATGAGTAGATCTTGTATGGTGTTTTTTCTTATATGAGATACACATAACACACAGTTGACCATTTTAAAGTGTACAATTCAGTCATATTTAGAGCACTCACAGCATTGTGCAATAGCCACCTCTCTTTAGTTTTAAAACTCTTTCATCACCCCAGAATAACGCCCTATACTCATCAAGCACTCATTCCCTGTTTCCCTCTCCACCCATACCCTAGCAAACACTCCTCTGCTCTCTGTCTGTATGGATTTGCCTTTTCTGGATATTTCATATGCAAGAAATTATACAACAGGTGACCTTTTGTGTCTGGCTTCTTTCATTTGACATAATTTTTGAGGTTCATCCAAGTTGTAGTGTCTATTAACACTTCATTCTTTTTTGTGACCAATAATATATATATATATTTTTTATGTAGCACCATTTGTTTATATCCATTTATCCATTCTTGGACATTTGGGTTATTTTCCCCTTTTGGCTATTGTGAATGTTATGAATATTCATGAGCAAGTAGTAGTTTGAGTCTTGCTTTACATATATTTTTTACTTTAAGTTCTGGGGTACATATGTTGAATATGCAGGTTTGTTACATAGGTATACATGTGCCATGGTGGTTGGCTGCAGCTATGAACCTGTCATCTAGGTTTTAAGCCCCACATGCATTAGGTATTTGTCCTAATCCTCTCCCTCCCCTCTCTCCCGACCTCCCAACAGGCCCCAGTGTGTGATGATCCACTCCCTGTGTCCACGTGTTCTCATTGTTCAGCTCCCACTTATGAGTGAGAACATGCAGTGTCTGGTTTTGGTTAGTTTTCTGAGGATGACAGTTTCCAGTTTCATCCATGTCCCTGCAAAGGACATGAACTCATTCTTTTATTATGACTGCATAGTATTCTATGGTGTGTACGTGCCACATTTTCTTTATTCAGTCTATCACTGTGGGCATTTGAGTTGGTTTCAAGTCTTTGCTATTGTAAATAGTGCTGCAGTAAACATACGTATGTGTGTGTCTTTATGGTAGAATGATTTATAATCCTTTGGGTATATACCCAGTAATGGGATTGCTGGGTCAAATGGCATTTCTGGTTTTAGATCCTTGAGGAATCACCACACTGTCTTCCACAATGGCTGAACCAATTTACACTCCCATCAGCAGTGTAAAAGTGTTCCTATTTCTCTACATCCTCTCCAGTGTCTGTTGTTTCCAGACGTTTTAATGATTACCATGCTAACTGTCATGAGATGGCATCTCATTGTGGTTTTAATTTGCATTTCTCTAATGACCAGTGACGATGAGCTTTTTGTCATGTTTGTTGGCTGCATAAATGTGTTCTTTTTTAAAATGTTTTGTTATTTATTTATTTATTTATTATACTTCAACTTCTAGGGTACATGTGCACAACGTGCAGGTTTGTTACATAGGTATACATGTGCCATGTTGGTTTGCTGCACCCATCAACTCACCATTTACATTAGGTATTTCTCCTAATGCTATCCCTCCCCCAGCCCTCCCACCCACTGACCAACCCTAGTGTGTGATGTTCCCCTCCCTGTGTCCATGTGTTCTCATTGTTCAACTCCCATGTATGAGTAAGAACATGTGGTGTCTGGTTTTCTGTTCTTGTGATACTTTGCTTAGAATGATGGTTTCCAGCTACATCCACATTACTGTGGAGAACATGAACTCATCCTTTTTCATGGCTGCATAGTATTCCATGGTGTATATGTGCCACATTTTCTTAATCCAGTCTATCACTGATAGACATTTGGGTTGGTTCCAAGTCTTTACTATTGTGAACAGTGCTTCAGTAAACATATGTGTGCATGTGTCTTTACCGTAGAATGATTTATAATCCTTTGGGTATATGCCCAGTAATGGGATTGCTGGGTCAAATGGTATTTCTAGTTCTTGATCCTTGAGGAATCGCCACACTGCCTTCCACAATGGGTGAACTAATTTATACTCCCACCAACAGTGTAAAAGCATTCCTGTTTCTCCACATCCTCTCCAGCATTTGTTGTTTCCTGACTTTTTAATGATCACCATTCTAACTAGCATGAGATGGTGTCTCATTGTGGTTTGATTTGCATTTCTCTGATAATCAGTGATGATGAATATTTTTGCATATGTCTGTTGGCTGCATAAATGTCTTCTTTTGAGAAGTGTCTGTTCATATCTTTTGCCCACTTTTTGATGGTGTTGTTTCTTTTTTTTTTCCTGTAAATTTGTTTAAGTTCTTTGTAGATTCTGGATATTAGTCCTTTGTCAGATGGGTAGATTGCAAAAATTTTCTCCCATCCTGTAGATTGCCTGTTCACTCTGATGATAGCTTCTTTTGCTGTGCAGAAGCTCCTTAGTTTAATTAGATCCCATTTGTCTATTTTGACTTTTGTTGCCATTGCTTTTGGTGTTTTAGTCATGAAGTCTTTGCCCATGCCTATGTCCTGAATGGTATTGCCTAGGTTTTCTTCTAGGGTTTTTATGATGTTAGGTCTTACATTTAAGTCTTTAATCCATCTTGAGTTAATTTTTGTATACAGTGTAAGGCAGGGATCCAGTTTCAGCTTTCTACATATGGCTAGCCAGTTTTCCCAGCACCATTTGTTAAATAGGGAATCCTTTCCCCATTGCTTGTTTTTGTCAGATTTGTCAAAGATCAGATGGCTGCAGATGTGTGGTGTTATTTCTGAGACCTATGTTTTGTTCCATTTGTCTATATATCTGTTTTGGTATCAGTACCATGCTGTTTTGGTTACTGTAGCCTTGCAGTATAGTTTGAAGTCAGGTAGTGTGATGCCTCCAGCATTGCTCTTTTTGCTTAGGATTGCCTTGGCTATGTGGGCTCTTTTTTAGTTCCCTATGAACTTTAAAGTAGTTTTTTTCCAATTCTGTGAAGAAAGTCAGTGGTAGCTTGATGGGGATAGCATTGAATCTATAAGTTACTTTGGGCAGTATGGTCATTTTTACAATATTGATTCTTTCTATCCATGAGCATGGAATGTTATTCCATTTGTTTGTGTCCTCTTTTATTTCATCGAGCAGTGGTTTGTAGTTCTCCTTGCAGAGGTCCTTTACATCCCTTGTAAGTTGGATTCCTAGATATTTTATTCTCTTTGTAGTAATTGTGAATGGGAGTTCACTCATGATTTGGCTCTCTGCTTGTCTATTATTGGTGTATAGGAACGCTTGTGATTTTTGCACATTGATTTTGTATCCTGAGACTTTGCTTAAGTTGCTTATCAGCTTAAGGAGATTTGGGGCTGAGATGATGGGGTTTTCTAAATATAGAATCATGTCATCTGCAAACAAGGACAATTTGACTTCCTTTTTTCCTAATTGAATACCCTTGATTTCTTTCTCATGCCTGATTGCCCTAGCCAGAACTTCCAACACTATGTTGAATAGGAGTGGTAAGAGAGGGCATCCTTGTCTTGTGCCAGTTTTCAAAAGGAATGCTTCCAGTTTTTGCTCATTCAGTATGATATTGGCTGTGGGTTTGTCATAAATAGCTCTTATTGTTTTGAGATATATTCCATCAATACCTAGTTTATTGAGAGTTTTTAGCATAAAGAACTGTTGAATTTTGTCAAAGGCCTTTACTGCATCTATTGAGATAATCATGTGGTTTTTGTCATTAGTTCTGTTTATGTGATGGATAACAATTATTGATTTGCCTATGTTGAACCAGCCTTGCATCTCAGGGATGCCAACTTGACATGATGGATAAGCTTTGTGATGTGCTGCTGGAATTGGTTTGCCAGTATTTTATTGAGGATTTTCACATTGACGTTCCTCAGGGATATTGGCCTAAAATTCTCTTTTTTTGTTGTGTGTCTACCAGGTTTTGGTATTAGGATGATGCTAACCTCATAAAATGAGTTAGGGAGGATTCCCTCTTTTTCTATGGATTGAAATAGTTTCAGAAGGAATGGTACCAGCTCCTCTTTGTACTACTGGTAGAATTCGGCTGTGAATCCGTGTGGTCTTGGACTTTGGTTGGTTGGTAGGCTATTAATTATTTCCTCAACTTCAGAACCTGTTTTGGTCTATTCAGAGATTCCACTTCTTCCTGGTTTGGTCTTGGGAGGGTGTTTGTGTCCAGGAATTTATCCATGTATTCTAGATTTTCTAGCTTATTTGCATAGAGGTGATTATAGTATTCTCTGATGGTAGTTTGTACTTCTGTGGCATCGGTGGTGATATCCCCTTTATCATTTTTTATTGCATCTATTTTATTCTTCTCTCTTTTCTTCTTTATTAGTCTTGCTAGTGGTCTGTCCATTTTGTTGATCTTTTCAAAAAACCAGCTCCTGGATTCATTGATGTTTTTTTGAAGGGATTTTTGTGTCTCAATCTTCAGTTTTGCTCTGATCTCGGTTATTTCTTGCCTTCTGCTAGCTTTTGAATGTGTTTGCTCTTGCTTCTCTAGTTCTTTTCATTGTGATGTTAGGGTGTCAATTTTAGCTCTCTCCTGCTTCTTTTTCTGGCATTTAGTGCTATAATTTTCCCTCTATACACTGCTTTAAATGTGTCCCAGAGATTCTGGTACGTTGTGTCTTTGTTCTCATTGGTTTCAAAGAACATCTTTGTTTCTGCCTTCATTTTGTTATTTATCCAGTACTCATTCAGGAGCAGGTTGTTTAGTTTCCATGTAGTTGTGCAGTTCTGAGTGAGCTTCTTAATCCTGAGTTCTAATTTGATTGCACTGTGGTCTGAGAGAATGTTGTGATTTCTCTTCTTTGACATTTGCTGAGGAGTGTTTTACTAACAATTTTGTGGTCAATTTTAGAATAAGTGCGATGTGGTGATGAGAAGAATGCATATTCTGTTGATATGAGGCGGAGAGTTCTGTACCTGTCTATTAGGTCCACTTGGTCCAGAGTTGAGTTCAAGTCCTGGATATCCTTGTTAACCTTCTGTCTTATTGCTCTGTCTAATATTGACAGTGGGGGGTTAAAGTCTCCCATTATTATTGTATGGGAGTCTAAGTCTCTTTGTAAGTCTCCAAGGACTTGCTTTATGAATCTGGGTACTCCTGTATTGGCTGCACATATATTTAGGATAGTTAGCTCTTCTTGTTGAATTGATCCCTTTATCATTATGTAGTGGTCTTTTCTCTTTTGATCTTTGTCGGTTTAGAGTCTGTTTTATCAGAGACTACCATTGCAGCCCCTGCTTTTTTTTTTTTTTTTTTGCTTTCCATTTGCTTGGTAGATCTTCCTCCATCCCTTTATTTTGAGCCTATGTGTGTCTCTGTGTGTGAGATGGGTGTCCTGAATACAGTATGCCAATGGCTCTTGACTCTTTTCCCAGTTTGCCAATCTGTGTCTTTTAATTGGGGCATTTAGCCCATTTACATGTAAGGTTAATATTGTTATGTTTGAATTTAATCCTGTCATTATCATGTTAGCTGGTTATTTTGCTTGTTAATTGATGCAGTTTCTTCATAGCATCTCTGGTCTTTACAATTTGACATGTTTTTTTCAGTGGCTGGTACTGGTTTTTCCTTTCCATGTTTAATGCTTCCTTCAGCAGCTCTTGTAAGACAGGCCTGGTGGTGACAAAGTCTCTCAGCATTTGCTTGTTTATAAAGGATTTTATTTCTCCTTCATTTATGAAGCTTAGTTTGGCTGGATATGAGATTCTGGGTTGAAAATTCTTTTCTTTAAGAATGTTGAATATTGGCCCCCACTCTCTTCTAGCTTGTACAGTCTGCCGAGAGATCTGCTCTTATTCTGATGCGCTTCCCTTTGTGGGTAACCTGACTTTTCTCTCTGGCTTCCCTTAATATTTTTTCTTTCATTTCGATGTTGGTGAATCTGACAATTATGTCTTGGGGTTGCTCTTCTTGAGGTGAATCTTTGCAGTGTTCTCTGTATTTCCTTAATTTGAAGGTTGGCCTGCCTTGCTGGGTTAGGGAAGTTCTCCTGGATAATATCCTGAAGAGTGTTTTCTAACTTGGTTCCACTATCCCCGTCACTTTCCGTTACACCTATCAAACTTATATTTGTTTTTTTCACATAGTCCCATATTTCTTAGAGGCTTTGTTAGTTTCTTTTCACTCTTTTTTCTCTAATCTTGTCTTCTCACTTTATTTCATTAATTTGATCTTCAATCACTGATATCCTTTCTTCCACTTGATCAAATCGGCTATTGAAGTTTGTGCATCCATCACGAAGTTCTTGTGCCATGGTTTTCAGCTCCATCAGGTCATTTATGGTCTTCTCTACACTGTTTATTCTAGTTAGCCATTGGTCTAACCTTTTTTCAAGGTTTTTAGCTTCCTTGTGATAGGTTGCAACATGCTCCTTTAGCTCAGAGAAGTTAGTTATTATGGACCTTCTGAAGCCTACTTCTGTCAACTCATCAAACTCATTCTCCATCCAGTTTTGTTCTGTTGCTGACAAGGAGCTGCGATCCTTTGGAGGAGAGGAGGTGCTCTGTTTTTTGGAATTTTCAGCTTTTCTGTTCTGGTTTTTCCCCATCTTTGTGGTTTTGTCTACCTTTGATCTTTGATGTTGGTGACCTACAGATGGGGTTTTGGTGTGGATGTCCTTTTTGTTGATGTTGATGCTATTTTTTTCTGTTTGTTAGTTTTCCTTCTAACAATCAGACCCCTCAGTTGCAGGTCTGTTGGAATTTGCTGGAGGTCCACTCCAGACCCTGTTTGCCTGGGTATCACCAGCAGAGGCTGCAGAACAGCAAATATTGCTGCCTGATCCTTCCTCTGGAAGCTTCATCCCAGAGAGGCACCCACCCGTTTGAGGTGTCTGTTGACCCCTACTGGGAGGTGTTTCCCAGTCAGGCTACACAGGAGTCAGGGACCTGCTTGAGGAGGCAGTCTGTCTGTTCTCGGAGCTCAAATGCCATACTGAGAGAACCACTGCTCTCTTCAGAGCTGTCAGACAGGGATGTTTAAGTCAGCAGAAGCTGTCTGCTGCCTTTTGTTCTACTATGCCCTGCCCCCAGAAGTGGAATCTATAGAGGAAGTAGGCATTGCTGAGTCCACCCAGTTTGTGCTTCCAGGCCTCTTTGTTTACATTGTGAGCTACTCAGGCCTCAGCAATGGTGGACACCCCTCCCACCATTCAGCTGCAGCAGGGCAGGTCAATCTCAGACTGCTGCAATAACAGTGAGCAAGGCTCCGTGGGAGTGGGACCTGCTGAGCTAGGCACAGGAGGATATCTCCTGGTCTGCCGGTTGCTAAGACTGTGGAGATAGCATAGTATTTTGTCAGGAGTGTACCGTTTCTCCAGATACAGTCTGTCACAGCGTCCCTTGGCTAGGAAAGGGAAATTCCCCAACCCCTTGTGCTTCCCAGGTGAGGCGATGCCTGCCCTGCTTTAGCTCACCATCCATGGGCTGCACCCACTGTCCAACCAGTCCTAATGAGATGAACCAGGTACCTCAGTTGGAAACGTAGAAATAACCATCTTCTGCATCGATCTTGCTGGGAACTGCAGACCGGAGCTGTTCCTATTCGCCCCTCTTGGAAGCGAAGCATATAAATGTCTTCTTTTGAGAAGTGTCTGTTCAGGTCCTTCACCCACTTTTTGATGGAGTTGTTCATTTCTTTCTTCTAAATTTGTTTAAGTTCCTTGTATATTCTGGACATTAGACCTTTGTCAGATGGGTAGATTGCAAAATTTTTCTCCCATTCTGTAGGTTGCCTGTTCACTCTGATGACAGTTTCTTTTGCTGTGCAGAAGCTCTTTAGTTTAATTAGATCCCATTTGTCTACTTTGGCTTTTATTGCCATTGCTTTTGGTATTTTAGTCATGAAGTATTTGCCCATGCCTATGTCCTGAGTGATATTGCCTAGGTTTTCACCTGGGGTTTCTATAGTTTTAGGTTTTACATTTAAGTCTTTAATCTATCTGGAGTTAATTTTTGTATACAGTGTAAGGAAGGGTCCAGTTTCAGTTTTCTGCATATGGCTAGTCAGTTTTCCCAGCACCATTTATTAAATAGAGAATTATTTCCCTATTGCTTGTTTTTGTCAGGTTTGTTGAAAATCGGATGATTGTAGTTGTGTGGCATTATTTCTGAGTCCTCTTATCTGTTCCATTGGTCTATATATCTGTTTGGGTACCAGTACCATGCTGTTTTCGTTACTGTAGCCTTGTAGTACAGTTTGAAGTCAGGTAGTGTGATACCTCCAGGTTTTTTCTTTTTGCTTAGGATTGTCTTGGCTATGCAGGCTCTTTTTTGGTTCCGTATGAAATTTAAAGTAGATTTTTCTAATTCTATGAAGAAAGTCAATGATACCTTGATGGAAATGGCATTGAATCTATAAATTATTTTGGGTAGTATTGCCATTTTCATGATATTGAGTCTTCTCATCCATGAGCATGGAATGTTTTCCATTTGTTTGTGTCCTCCCTGATTTCCCTGAGCAGTGGTTTGTAGCTGTCCTTGAAGAGGTCTTTCATCTCCCTTGTAAGTTGTATTCCTAGGTATTTTATTTCTTTGTAGCAATTGTGAATGGGAGTTCACTCATGATTTGGCTCTCTGCTTGTCTATTATTGGTGTATAGGAATGTTTGTGATTTTTGCACATTGATTTTTTATCCTGAGAGTTTGCTGAAGTTGCTTGTCAGCTTCAGAAGTTTGTAGGCTGAGACGATGGGGTTTTCTAAATATATATTCCTGTCATCTGCAAACAGAGAGAATTTGACTTCTTCTCATTCCATTTGAATGCCTTTTATTTCTTTCTCTTGCCTGATTGCTCTGTCCAGAACTTCCAGTACTATATTGAATAGGAGTGGTAAGAGAGGGCACCCTTGTCTTAAGCCAGTTTTCAAAGGGAATGCTTCCAGCTTCTGCCCATTCAGTATGATATTGGCTATGGTTTTGAAATAAATAGCTCTTGTTATTTTGAAACATGTTCCATCAATACTTAGTTTATTGAGAGTTTTTAGCTTGAAAGTGTGTTGAATTTTATTGAAGGCCTTTTCTGCATGTATTGAGATAATCATGTGGGTTTTGTCATTGGTTCTGCTTATGTGATGGATTGTGTTTATTAATTTGTATATGTTGAACCAGCCTTGCATCCCAGGAATGAAGCTGACTTGATCATGTTGGATATGCTTTTTGATGTGCTGCTAGATTCAGTTTGCCAGTATTTTGTTGAGGATTTTCACATCAATGTTCCTCAGCGATATTGGCCTGAAATTTTCTTTTTTATTGTGTCTCTGCCAGGTTTTGGAATCAGGATGATGCTCGCCTCATAAAATGAGTTAGGGAGGATTCCCTCTTTTTCTGTTGTTTAGAATAGTTTCAGAAGGAATGGTACCAGCTCCTCTTTGTGCCTCTGGTAGAACTCGGCTGTGAATCCATCTGGTCCTGGACTTTTTTTGGTTAGTAGGCTATTAATTGCTGCCTCAATTTCAGAACTTGTTATTGGTCTATTCAGGGATTCAACTTCTTCCTGGTTTAGTCTTGGGAGGGTGTTTGTGTTCAGGAATTTATCCATTTCTTCTAGATTTTCCAGTGTATTTGCACAGAGGTGTTTATAGCATTCTCTGATGGTAGTATGTATTTCTGTGGGGTCAGTGGTGATATCCCCTTTATCATTTTTTATTGCATCTATTTGATTCTGCTGTCTTTCCTTTATTAGTCTGGATAATGGTTTATATATATTTTTAATCTTTTCAAAAAACCAGCTCCTGGATTCACTGATTTTTTTGAAGGTTTTTTTTGTGTCTCTATCTCTTTGAGTTCTGCTCTAATCTTAGTTATTTCTTGTCTTCTGCTAGCTTTTGAATTTGTTTGCTTTTGCTTCTCTAGTTCTTTTAATTGCGATGTTAGGGTGTGGATTTTAGAGCTTTCCCACTTTCTCCTGCTGGCATTTAGTGCTATAAATTTCCGTCTAAACACTGCTTTAACTGTGTCCCAGAGACTCTGGTACATCAACCAGTAAGTTGATCTCATGAATTTCAAATAACTTATTTCTGCATTAATTGCATTATTTACTCAGGAATCATTCAGGAACAGGTTGTTCAGTTTCCATGTAGTTGTTTGGTATCGAATGAGTTTCTTAATCCTAAGTTCTAATTTGATTGCACTGTGGTACGAGAGACTGTTATGATTTCCTTTATTTTGCATTTGCTGAGGAGTGTTTTACTTCCAATTATGTGGTCAATTTCAGAATAAGTGTGATGTGGTGCTGAGAAGAACGTATATTCTGTTGATTTGGGCTGGAGAGTTCTGTAGATGTCTATTAGGTCAGCTTGATCTAGAGCTCAGTTCAAGTTCTGATATCCTTGTTAATTTTCTGTCTCATTGATCTGTCAAATATTGACAGTGGTGTGCTAAAGTCTCCCACTATTACTGTATGGGAGTCTCTCTTTGTAGGTCTCTAAGAACTTGCTTTATGAATCAGGGTGCTCCTGTATTGGTTGCATATATATTTAGGATAGTCAGCTCTTCTTGTTGCATTGATTCCTTTACCATTATGTAATGCACTTCTTCATCTTTTTTGATCTTTGTTGGTTTAAAGTCTGTTTTATCAGAGACTAGGATTGCAAGTCCTCTTTGTTTGTTTGTTTGTTTTCTTTTGGCTTTCCATTTGCTTAGTATTCCTCCATCCCTTTTTTATGAGCACATGAGATGGGTCTCCTGAATACAGCTCACTGATGAGTCTTGACTCTTTATCCAATTTGCCAGTCTGCGTCTTTTAATTGGGGCAGTTAGCCCATTTACATGTAAGGTTAGTGTTGTTATGTGTGAATTTGATCCTGTCATCATAATGCTAGCTAGCTGTTTTGCATATTAGTTGATGCAGTTTCTTCATAATGTCATTGGTCTTTTTATTTTGGCATGTTTTTTCAGTGGCTAGTACTGGTGGTTCCTTTCCATATTTAGTGCTTCCTTCAGGAGCTCTTGTAAGGCAGGCCTAGTGGTAACAAAATCCCTCAGCATTTGCTTGTACATCAAGGATTTTATTTCTCCTTCACATATGAAGCTTAGTTTGTCTGGATATGAGATTCTGGGTTAAAAATTCTTTTCTTTAAGAATATTGAATATTGGCCCCCACTCTCTTCTGGTTTGTAGGGTTTCTGCCAAGAGATCCGCTCTTATTCTGATGGGCTTCCCTTTGTAGGTAACCCGACCTTTCTCTCTGGCTGCGCTTAATATTTTCCCCTTCGTTTCAATGTTGGTGAATCTGATGATTATGTGTCTTGGGGTTGTTCTTCTTGAAGAGTATCTTAGTGGTGTTCCCTGTATTTCCTGAATTTGAATGTTGGCCTGTCTTGCAAGGTTGGGGAAGTTCTCCTGGATAATATCCTGAAGGGTGTTTTCCAATTTGGTTCCATACTCCCTGTCACCTTCAGGGACCCCAATCAATTGTAGGCTTGGTCTTTTCACATAGTCCCATATTTTTAGCAGGCTTTGTTCATTCCTTTTCATTCTTTTATCTCTAATTTTGTCCTCATGCCTCATTTTAGTAAGTTGATCTTCAATCTCTGATATCCTTTCTTCTGCTTGATCAATTTGGCTATTGATTCTTATATATGCTTCATGAAGTTCTTGTGCTGTATTTTTCAGCTCCATCAGGTCATTTATGTTCTTCTCTAAATTGGTCATTCTAGTTGGCAGTTCCTGTAACCTTTTGTCAAGGTTCTTAACTTCCTTGCATTGGGTTATGACATGCTCCTTTAGCTCACAGGATTTGTTATTACTCACCTTCTGAGGCCTACTTCTTTCATTTTGTCAAACTCATTCTCGGCCCAGTTTTGTGCCTTTGTTGGAGAGGAGTTTTGATCATTTGGAGGAGAAGAGGCATTCTAGTTTTTGGAATTTCCAGCCTTTCTGCACTGTTTTTTCCTCATCTTTGTGGATTTATCTGTCTTTGATCTTTGAAATTGGTGACCTGTGGATGGTGTTTCTGCATGGTACTTCTTCTTGTTGATGTTAATGTTATTGCTTTCTGTTTGTTAGTTTTTCTTCTTACAGTCAGGCCCCTCTTCTGCAGGTCTGCTCCAGACCCTATTTGTCTGGGTATCACCAGCGGAGGCTGCATAGAAGTAAAGATTGCTGCCTGCTCCTTCCTCTGGAAGCTTCATCCCAGAGGAGCACCAGTGTGATGCCAGCCAGAGCTCTCCTGTATGAGGTGTCTGTCAATCCCTGTTGGGAGCTCTCTCCCAGTTAGGAGGCACAGGGGTCAGGGACCCACTTGAGGAGGGAGTCTGTCCTTTAGCAGAGCTCGAGTGCTGTGCTGGGAGAACCCTCCTTGTCAGGATCTGTTGCTCTCTTTAGAGCTGGCAGGCAGGAATGTTTATTTCTGCTGAAGCTCTACCCACACCTGCCCCTTCCCCCAGGTGCTCTTAAGCAGTGAAATGGGAGTTTTATCTATAAGCCCCTGACTGGGTCTGTTGCCTGTCTTTCAGAGATGCCCTGGCCAGTGAAGACGAATTTAGAGAGGCCATCTGATCACAGCCGCTTTGCCATGCTGTGTTGAGTTCTGCCTAGTCCTTAGTACTGGCAAAGGAAAACTGCCTACTCAAACCTCAGTAATGGTGACGCCCCTCCCACTACCATGCTCAATCCTCTCAGGTTGACTTCAGACTGCTGTGCTGACAGTGAGAATTTCAAGCCAGTGGTTCTCAGCTTGCTGGGCTCCATTTGGCAAGGGGACCTGCTGAGTGAGACCACTTGGCTCCCTGGTTTCAACCCCCTTTCCAGGGGAGTGAATGGTTCTGTCTCATTGGGGTTCCAGGTGCCACTGGGGCATGAAAAACAAAACAAAACAAAATAAAACAAAACAAAACAACAAAACAACTCCTGCAGCTAGCTCCGTGTCTCCCTAAACAGCCACCAAGTTTTGTGCCTGAAACCCAGGGCCCTGTTGGTGTATGCACACAGGGAATCTCCTGGTCTGCGAATTGCAAAAACCATGGGAAAAGCATAGTATGTGGGCTGGATAGCACAGTCCCTCACTTAGCTGGGGAAGGGAGGCCCCCAACTCCTTGCACTTCCTGGGTGAGGTGATGCCCCACCCTGCTTGCCCTCCGTGGGCTGTACCTACTACCTAACCTTCCCAATGAGATGAACCAGGGTGCCTTAGTTGGAGATGCAGAAATCACCCATCTTCTGTGTTGATCTCGCTGGAAGCTGCCAAACAGAGCTGTTATTCAGCCATCTTCAAGTTCTGTTTTCAATTGTTTGAAGTATAGACCTAGAAGTGAGGTTTCTGGGTCATAAGGTAATTCTGTGTTTAACTTTTTTGAGTAACTGCCAGAGTGTTTTCCACAGCAGCTATACCATTTTATATTGCCACCGATGATGGATAACTATTCTTGTTTCTCCATATCCTCAACACTTTTTATTATTATTATTATTATTATTTTTTTTTTTTTTGAGACGGAGTCTCGCTCTGCCGCCCAGGCTGGAGTGCAGTGGCCGGATCTCAGCTCACTGCAAGCTCCGCCTCCCGGGTTCACGCCATTCTCCTGCCTCAGCCTCCTGAGTAGCTCGGACTACAGGCGCCCGCCACCGCGCCCGGCTAGTTTTTTTTTGTATTTTTTAGTAGAGACGGGGTTTCACCGTGTTAGCCAGGATGGTCTCGATCTCCTGACCTCGTGATCTGCCCGTCTCGGCCTCCCAAAGTGCTGGGATTACAGGCTTGAGCCATCGCGCCCGGCCCTATTATTATTTTTAATAATCATCTTGGCCAGGCATAATGGCTCATGCCTGTAATCCCAGCCCTTTGGGAGGACGAGGTGGGCAGATCATGAGGTCAGGAGATTGAGACCATTCTGGTGAAAACCCATCTCTACTGAAAATACAAAAACTTAGCTGGGCATGGTGGCATGCACCTGTAGTCCCAGCTACTCGGGAGGCTGAGGCAGGAGAATCGCTTGAACCCAGGAGGTGGATGATGCAGTGAGCCGGGATCACACCACTGCACTCCAGCCTGGGCAACAGAGTGAGACATGTCTCAAAAAAAAAGTAATAATCCTAGTGTGTGTGAAGTGGTATCTCATGTTTTTTGTTTTTTTCATTTACTATACTTTAATGCTTATGACATAATTTTAAAGAGGAAAATATTAGTTGGGACAAAGGAAGGAGTCAGATTTTTAGGTAACACTGGAAAATTTTAAGAAGAAACAGCAAGATGATACATGAAATTATATAGACCTTATGCCAATCCTTTACTCAGATGACAAACTTTGTTACATACAGACAAAAGCTTGTTTTGTACAGACTTGGAAATCCCAACCTTTTTCTGTGAATTTAATTAAGTGGTCCATCTTGCCTGTTCTGATACCTTTCTCAAAGACGTACTGAGGTATTGTACAACTGTGGTGCTGAGTGGTGGTCCCATTGCTGGTATTTTTTCACTCTTTCTCTAAGATTATTTCATCCATATGTACAATCTCATCACCTCAGGGAAAGCATAAAGCATTTCCCACCTGTGTGTCTCACCTCTCAGATATGTCCTTATTTTATTGTAGGAGAATAGGGTTGTACCTTAGTTTTGCTGCTACCCACAACTCATGCTCAAATGCAACTGCCTTGGTGATGCGCACTGTAGTTAAACCCTTACTAAACCCTTTCATCTTAAAGTCTGAGTAATAAAGACATAAAATGAGCTCTGAAAGCATTCTTAAGAGGAAAGCAATGAAAGCATCATTTTTCAAAAAGTGCATGTGATTTTATTGTGGTTTTGATTTACATTTCCTTAATGATCAGTGATGTCGAATGACTTTTCATGTATTAGTGTGTTTTCATGTATTTCCCCAAAGATGACTTTTCATCTTTGGAGAAATGTCTTTTCAAAGTCCTTTGCCCATTTTAAAATTGGATAGTTTGTCTTTTTGTTGTTGAGTTGTAAGGGTTCTTTATATGTATCTTTATATATTCTGAATACTAAACTCTTATCTGATATATGATTGGCAAATATTTTTTCCATTCTATAGATTGTCTTTTCATTTTATTTTTGTGTTAATATATTTTGATGTGCAAAAATTTAATTTTTATGCAGTCTATCTCTTTTTCTTCATTGCTCATGCTTTTCATGTCAAATCTAAGAATTCAATGCAAAATCTGTGATCATAAAGAGTTAACACTTTGTTTATTTTTAGTGAGTTTAGAGTTCTTATTATTCTGTTCTCTTTTTTGTTCATCTCCGTTCTAGTTTTTATTATGTCCTTCCTTCTTCTAGCTTTGGATTTAGTTTGTTGTTCTTTTTCTAGCTCCTTAGATGTAATGGTTGACTGGTTTATAGTCTTTTCTTCTTAATAAAATAAGCATTTACAACTATGTGTTTTCTTCTAATCATTGTTTTAGCAACATCCCTAAGATTTAGTATACTGTGGGTTTTTTTTTCATTTATTTCAAAGTATAATTTCTCTAGTAATTTCTTCTTTGATCTATTGATTATTTAAGAGTATACTGCTTAATTTCCATATATTTCCATATTTTTCAGCTTCCCTATGTTGTTGACTTCTGTCCTCATTCCATTGTGGTCGGAAAACATTTTTTGTGTAATTTAATATTTTAACATTTATTGACAGTTGTTTTATAACCTAACAGAGTGTTGATCTAAAAAATATTCCATGAAGATTTGAAAAGAATATCCATTTTGCTGTCATTGGGTAGACTGTTCCATATATGTCGATTAAGTTTAATTGCTTTATAGTGCTATTCTTTCATTATTTATCATCTGTCTAGATATTCTATTCGTAATTGAAAGTGAGGTATTGAAGTTTCTAAATATTGTAGAACTGTCTCTCCAATTCTATCAATGTTTTCTTCATATATTTTGGTGTTACGTTATTTGATGCATGTATGTTTATAATTGTTATATCTTATTGATAAGACCTTTTAAAAATCAACATACAATGTCCTTTGTCTCTTTTAACTTTTTCTTAAAATTTATTTTTTCTGGTATTAGTACAGACACTATTGGTTACTAATTGCATGGAATATCTTTTTCATTCTTTCACTTCCAACCTATTTGTGTCTTTAGGTGTAAACTAAATCTCTTGTAAACAGTATATAATTTGATCATTTAAAACTCCATTTTGCCAATCAGTCTTTTAATTGATGAGTTTAATACATTGACATTCAAAGTGATTACTGATAAATGGGAACTTACTTCTGCCATTTTGCTATTTTTTAAATCTCTCTTATTCCTCAATTTCTTTATTACTGCCTTATTTTTTATTTGAATTTTTTCTAAGTGTACCATTTTCATTCTCTATTTACTTCCTTTTTACATACTTTCATTGAGTTAAATTATTAGTGGTTACTATGGTAATTATAGTTAACATCCTAAGTTTATAACAATCTAGTTTGAATTGGTACCAACTGAACTTGAATAGTATACATTAACTCTACTTTTATCATATCCAGTTCTGTCCCCCTCTCAGGTTGTTATTGTCACAAATTACATCTTTATACATGGGTAACAATTAACATAGATTTATAATTTTTATTCATTTTTGTTTTAAATCACATAGGAAGCAAAGATATAGTTGTAAACAAACAATATAAAATACTAACTTCTATATTTGCCTATACAGTTATATTTATCATTGATATTTATTTCTTCCCACAGCTCAAGTTACTATGTAGTGTTATTTCCTTTCAGCCTGAAGGACTCCTTTTAGCATTTCTTTTTCTCTGTTTTTTTTTTTTTTTTTTTTTTTTTTTAATTATACTTTAAGTTCTGGGATACATGTGCAGAACATGCAGGTTTGTCACATAGGTATACACGTGCCATGGTGGTTTGCTGCACCCATCAACCCATCATCTACATTAGGTATTTCTCTTAATGCTGTGTATTTTCTTCTAACCATTGTTTTAGCAACATCCCTAAGATTTAGTATACTGTGGGGTTTACTGTTTTAGTATACTGTTGGTTTCCATGGTTTATATATGCCACATTTTCTTTATCCACTCAATCATTGATGGGCATTTGAGTTGGTTCCAAGTCTTTGCTATTGTAAATAGTGCTGCCATAAACATACAGGTGCATGTATCTTTATAGCAGAGTGATTTATATTCCTTTGGGTATATACCCAGTAATGGGATTGCTGGATCAAATGGTATTTCTGGTTCTAGATCCTGGAGGAATCGCCACACTGTCTTCTACAATGGGTGAACTAATTTACACTCCCACCAACAGTGTAAAAGCTTTCCTATTTCTCCACATCCTCTCCAGCATCTGTTGTTTCCTGACTTTTTAATGATTACCATTCTAACTGACACGAGATGGTATCTCATTGTGTTTTTAATTTGCATTTTTCTTATGACCAGTGATGATGAGCTTTTTTCATGTTTATTGGCTGCATAAATGTCTTCTTTTGAGAAGTGTCTGTTCATATCCTTTGCCCACTTTTTGATGGAGTTGTTTGTTTTTTTTCTTGTAAATTTGTTTAAGTTTCTTGTAGATTCTGAATATTAGCCCTTTGTCAGATGGGTAGATTGCAAAAATTTTCTCCAATTCTGTAGATTGCCTGTTCACTCTGATGATAGTTTCTTTTACTGTGCAGAAGCTGTTTAGTTTAATTAGATCCCATTTATCAATTTTGGCTTTTGTTGCCATTGCTTTTGGTGTTTTAGTCATGAAGTCTTTGCCCATGCCTATGTCCGGAATGGTATTGCCTAGGTTTTCTTCTAGGGATTTATGGTTTTAGGCCTTACATTTAAGTCTTTAATTCAGCTTGAGTTAAATTTTGTATAAGGAGTAAGGAAGGGGTCCAGTTTCAGTTTTCTGTATATGGCTAGCCAGTTTTTCCAACATCCCTTATTAAATAGGGAATCATTTCCCCATTGCTTGTTTTTGTCAGGTTTGTCAAAGATCAGGTGATTATAGATGTGTGGTGTTATTTCTGAGGCCTGTGTTCTGTTTCATTGGTCTATATATCTGTTTTGGTACCAGAACCATGCTATTTTGTTTACTGTAGCCTTGTAGTATAGTTTGAAGTCAGGTAGCATGATCCCTCCAGCTTTGTTCTTTTTGTTTAGGATTGTCTTGGCTATATCAGCTGTTTTTTGGCTCTGTATGAAATTTAAAGTAGTTTTTTCTAATTATGTGAAGAATGACAATGGTAGCTTGATGGGGATAGCATTCAATCTATAAATTACTTTGGGCAGTATGGCCATTTTCACAATATTGATTCTTCCTATCCATGAGCATGGACTGTTATTCCATTTGTTAGTGTCCTCTCTTATTTCCTTGGGCAGTTGTTTGTAGTTCTCCTTGAAGAGGTCCTTCATCTGCCTTGTAAGTTGTATTCCTAGGTTTTTATTCTCTTTGTAGCAATTGTGAATGGGAGTTCACTCATGATTTGGCTCTCTGCTTGTCTATTATTGATGTATAGGAATGCTTGTGATTCTTGCACATTGATTTTGTATCCTGAGATTTTGCTGAAGTCGCTTATCAGCTTAAGGAGATTTTGGGCTGAGATGATGGGGTTTTCTAAATATACAATCATGTCATATGCAAACAGGGACAATTTGACTTCCTCTCATCCTATTTGTATATCCTTTATTTAGTTCTCTTGCCTAATTGCCCTAGCCAGAACTTCTAACAGTATGTTGAATAGGAGTAGTGAGAGAGGGCATTCTTGTCTGTGCCGGTTTTCAAAGGGAATGCTTTCAGCTTTTGCCCATTCAGTATGATATTGGCTGTGGGTTTGTCATAAATAGCTTGTATTATTTTGAGATACATTCCATCAATACCTAGTTTGTTGAGAGTTTTTATCATGAACAGGTTTTGAATTTTATTGAAGGACTTTTCTGTATCTGTTGAGATAATCATGTGATTTTTATCATTGGTTCTGTTTATGTGGTGGATTATTTTTATTGATTTTCATATGTTGAACCAGCCTTACATCCCAGGGATGATGCCAACTTGATCATGGTGGATAAGCTTTTTGATGTGCTGCTGGATTCACTTTCCCATTATTTTACTGAGTATTTTTGCGTTGATGTTAATCAGGGATAATGGCCTGAAAAATTCTTTTTTTACTGTGTCTTTGCCAGGTTTTGGTATTGGGATGATGCTGGCCTCATAAAATGAGTTAGGGAGGAGTTCCTCTTTTTCTACTGTTCGGAATAGTTTCAGAAAAAATTATACCAGGTCCCCTTTGTACCTCCGGGAGAATTTGGTTCTGAATCCATCTGTCACTGGGCTTTTTTTGATTGGTAGGCTATTAATTACTGCCTCAATTTTAGAACTTGTTATTGGTCTATTCAGGGATTCAACTTCTTCCTGGTTTAGACTTGGGAGGGTGTATATGTCCAAGAATTTATCCATTTCTTCTGGATTTTCTAGTTTATTTGTATAGAGGTGTTTATAGTATTCTCTGATGGTAGTTTGTATTTCTGTGGGATCAGTGGTGATATCCCCTTTATCATTTTTTATTGTGTCTATTTGATTCTTCTCTCTTTTCTTCTTTATTAGTGTTACTAGAGGTCTATCTATTTTGTTGATCTTTTTTAAAAAAAGAGCTCCTGGATTCTTTTTTTTTTTTTTTTTTTTTTTTCCTGAGATAGAGTCTCTGTCTGTTGCCCAGGCTGGAGTGCACTGGTGTGATCTCAGCTCACTGCAACCTCCGCCTCCCAAGTAGTTCTGACTGCAGGCATATGCCACCACACCTGGCTAATTTATGTATTTTTAACAGAGACAGTGTTTCACCACATTAGCCAGGATGGTCTCAACCTCCTGACCTCGTGATCCACACGCCTTGGCCTCCCGAAGTGCTGGGATTACAGGCATGAGCCACTGTGCCCAGCTGGATTCATTGTTTCTTTTGAAGGGATTTTCCTGTCTCTATCTCTTTCATTTCTGCTCTGATCTTAGTTATTTCTTGTCTTCTAGTATCTTGTGAATTTGTTTGCTCTTGCTTCTCTTGTTCTTTTAATTGTGATGTTAGGGTATTGATTTTAGATCTTTCCCACTTTCTCCTGTGGGCATTTAGTGCTATAAATTTTCCTCTAAACACTGCTTTAGTTAGGTACCAGAGATTCTGGTACGTTGTGTCTTTGTTCTCATTGGTTTCAAATAACTTATTTATTTCTGCCTTAATTTTGTTGTTTACCCAGTAGTTATTCAGGAGCAGATTGTTCAGTTTCCATGAAGTTGTGCAGTTTTAAGTGAGTTTCTTAATCCTGAGTTCTAATTTGATTGCACTGTGGTATGAGAAACTGTTTGTTATGATTTCCATTCTTTTGCATTTGCTGAGGAGTGATTTACTTCCAATTATGTGGTCAATTTTAGAATAAGTGTGATGTGGTGCTGAGTAGAATGCATATTCTGTTGATATGGGGTGGAGAGTTCCGTAGATGTCTATTAGGTCAGCTTGGTCCAGAGCTGAGTTCAAGTTCTGAATATCCTTGTTAATTTTCTGTCTTATTGATCTGTCTAATATTGACAGTGGGGTGTTAAAGTCTCCCGTGATTATTGTGTGGGAGTTTAAGTCTTTTTGTAGGTGTCTAAGAACTTGTTTCATGCATCTGGGTGCTCCTGTATTGGTTGCATATATATTTAGGATAGTTAGCTCTTCTTGTTGCATTGGTCCCTTTACCATTACGTAATGCCCTTCTTTGTCTTTTTGGATCTTTCTTGGTTTAAAATCTGTTTTATGAGAGACTAGGATTGCAACCCCTGCTTTATTTATTTATGTATTTATTTATTTATTTATTTTTGCTGTCCATTTGCTTGGTAAATTTCTTGCATATTTTTATTTTGAGTCTATGTGTGTTTTGGCATGTGAGATGGGTCTCCTGAATACAGCACACCAAAGGGACTTGACTCTTTTTCCAATTTGCCAGTCTGTGTCTTTTAATTGCGGCATTTAGCCTATTTACATTTAAGGTTAGTGTTGTTATGTGTGATTTTATCCTGTCATTATGATACTACCTGGTTATCTTGTCCATTAGTTGATGCAGTTTCTTCATAGTGTAAAGACCATCATAGTGTCGATGGTCTTTACAATTTGGTTTGTTTTTTCAGTGGCTGGTACCGATTGTTCCTTTCCATATTTAGTGCTTCCTTCAGAAGCTCTTGTAAGGCGGGCCTGGTGGTAACAAAATCTCTTATCATTTGCTTGTCTGTAAAGGATTTTATTTCTGCTTCTCTTATGAAGCTTAGTTTGGCTGGATGTGAAATTCTGGGTTGAAAATTCTTTTCTTTAAGAATGTTGAATATTGGCTCCTGCTGTCTTCTGGCTCATAGGGTTTCTGCTGAGAGATCCGCTGTTAGTCTGATGGGCTTCCCTTTGTGGGTACCCAGCCTTTGTCTCTGGCTTCCCTTAATATTTTTTCCTTCATTTCAATGTTGGTGAATCTGATGATTATGTGTCTTGGGGTTGCTCTTCTCAGAGAGTATCTTAGTGGTGTTCCCTGTATTTCCTGAATTTGAATGTTGGCCTGTCTTGCTAGATTGGGGAATTTTCCAGGGGTAATATCCTGAAGAGTATTTTCCAACTTGGTTCCATTCTCCTCATCACTTTCAGGTACTCCAATCAAACATGTATTTGGTCTTTTCACATAGTCCCATTTTTCTTGCAGGCTTTTGTCGTTCCTTTTCATTCTTTTTTCTCTAATCTTGTCTTAATACTTTATTTCATTAAGTTGATCTTCAATCTTTGATATCCTTTCTTCCACTTGGTCAACTTGGCTATTGATACTTGCGTATGTTTCATGAAGTTCTCATGCTGTATTTTTCGGCTCCATCAGGTTATTTATGTTCTTCTCTAAACTGATCATTCTAGTTATCAATTCCTCTAACTTTTTTCAAGGTTCTTAGTCCTTGCATTTGGTTAGAACATGCTCCTTTAACTCAGAGTAGTTTGTTATTACCCACCTTCTGAAGCCTACTTCTGTCAATTCATCAAACTCATTCTTGGTCCAGTTTTGTTCCGTTGATGACACGGAGTTATGATCCTTTGAAGGAGAAGAGGCATTGTGGTTTTTGGAATTTTCAGCCTTTTTGCGCTGCTGTTTCCTCACCTTTGTGGATTTATCTACCTTTGGTCTTTGATGCTGGTGACCTTTGGTTGGGGTTTTTGTGTGGAAGTCCTTTTTGTTGATGTTGATGCTATTCTTTTCTGTTTGTCAGTTTTCCTTCTAACAGTCAAGCCCCTCTGCTGCAGGTCTGCTGGTGTTTGCTGGAGGTCCACTCCAGACACTATTTGCCTGGGTATCACCAGCAGAGACTACAGAACAGCAAAGATTGCTGCCTGTTCCTTCCTCTGGAAGCTTTGTCCCAGAGGGCCACCCACCAGATGCCAGCCAGAGCTCTCCTGTATGAGGTGTCTGTCTACCCCTGCTGGGAGATGTCTCCCTCTCAGGAGTCATGGGGGTCAGGGACCCACTTGAGGAGGCAGTCTGTCTCTTAGCAGAGCTTGAGCGCTGTTCTGGGAAATTTACTGCTCCCTTCAGAGCCAACAGGCAGGGACGTTAAAGTCTGCTGAAGCTTTGTCCACAGCCACCCTTTCCCCCAGGTGCTCTGTCCCAGGGAAATGAGAGGTTTTCTATCGGCCCTTGACTGGGGCTGCTGCCTTTCTTTCAGAGATGCCCTGCCCAGAGAGGAGGAATGTAGAGAGGCAGTCTGGCTACAACGTCTTTGCTGAGCTGTGGTGGACTCCACCCAGTTCAAACTTCCCAGTGGCTGTGTTTACACTGTGAGGGGAAAACCACCTACTGAAGCCTCAGTAATGGCGGACGCCCCTTCCCCCGCCAAGCTGGAGCATCCCAGGTCGACTTCAGACTGCTGTATTAGAATTTCAATCCAGTGTATTTTAGCTTGCTGGGTCTGTGGGGGTAGGATCCGCTGAGCTAGACCACTTGGCTCCCTGCCTTCAGCCCCCTTTCCTGGGGAGTGAACGCTTCTGTCTCTCTGGTGTTCTAGGTGCCACTGGGGTATGAAAAAAAAACTCCTGCAGCTAGTTTGGTGTCTGCCCAAGTGGCCATCCAGTTTTGTGCTTGAAACCCAGGGCCCTGTTGGTGTAGGCACCCGAGGAAATCTCCTGGTCTGAGAGTTGCGAAGACTGTGGGAAAACTGTAGTACCTGAGTTGGAATGCACCTTTCCTCACAGCACAGTCCCTCACAGCTTCCCATGGCTAGGGGAGAGAGTTCCCCGACCCCTTGTGCTTCCAAGTTAGGCTATGCCCCACACTGCTTTGTCTTGCCCTCTGAGGGCTGCACCCACTGTCTAACCAGTCCCAGTGAGATGAGCCAGGTACCTCAATTGTAAATGCAGAAATCACCCACCTTGTGCGTTGAGCTCCCTGGGAGCTGCAGACCAGAGCCATTCCTATTTGGCCATCTTGCCTGCCACCTCCTTTAAGCATTTCTTATAGGAAAGGTCTACTGTTGATAAACTCCCCTTTTTAAAAACTAGAAATGTCTTAATTTGAACTTCAGTTTTGAAGGATATTTTTTGTCAGATATGGAATTCTTGGCTGGCATTTTTTCTTTTTCTTTCAGCACTTTAAATATATGATCCCATTGCCTCTGACGTCTATGGTTTCTGTTGAGAAATTTGTTTCATATTGAGGGTACGTTGTACCTGAGAAGGCACTTCTTTCTTGCTGCTTTCAATATTTCCTCTTTGTTTCAAAAATTTGATTATATCTCTGTGTGGTTCTTTTTGAGTTCAGCATGCTTGGAATTTGTTGAGCATCTCAGAAGTGTAGATTTATATTTCCCATAAAATGTGGGCAGTTTTCTACCATTATTTCTTCAAATAAGCTACCTCCTCTTCTCTCTTTCTTTGTGTCTCTTCATCTTGCTCTCTTTGTTTTGCTCTTCTGAGACTCTGAAAATATATATGTTAGTCTGCTTAATAGTGCACCACAGCCTCCCTTATACTTTGTTTACTTTTATTCATTATTTTTTCTTACTGCTCCTTGGATTGGACACTTTCAATTGTCCTATCTTTAAATTCACTTGTTTTTCTGCCTGCTCCAATTTGTTGTTGAAACCATCTAGTGAAATTTTCACTTCAGCTATTGTATTTTTTAAGTATCAGAAATTCTATTTGGCTACTTTTTGTAATTTCTACCTCTTTATTCATAGTCCCTACTTGTTTATACATCATTCTCTTGATTTTCTGTAGTTCTTTGTTCCTGGTTCACTCAGCTTTTTTATTACATTTAAGAGAGTTAATTTGAAATCTATGTCTAGTATACCCAATGTCTGGGCTTCCTTAGGGATGGCTTCTGTCAATTTCTTTCTTTTTCGAGTGAAAGGGCCAAACTTTCCAGTTTGTTTGTATGCTTTAAAATTTTAAATTGAGAACTGGACATCTTCACTGTTGTAACATGCAACTCCGGAAATCAAATTCACCTCCTCCTTAAGGATTGCTGTTATTGCTTGGAGAGGGATGGATACTGCTGTTATTTGTTTAGAAAACTTTCCCTGCATTTTTTTTCCTGAACTATATTCCTTGTGATGTGTAGTCATTGAGTTCTCTGTTCCATTTTTTTGTGGTCAGCCATTATTCTGATAGAAATTTCCTTAAATTCCTAGGTTCAGTAGGAAAAGAAAAAGAAAAACCGGCCGGGCGTGGTGGCTCACGCCTGTAATCCCAGCACTTTGGGAGGCCGAGGCAGGGGGATCACGAGGTCAGCAGATCAAGACCATCCTGGCTAATATGGTGAAACCCCGTCTCTACTAAAAATACAAAAAATTAGCCGGGCATGGTGGTAGGAGCCTGTAGTCCCAGCTACTCTGGAGGCTGAGGCAGGAGAATGGTGTGAACCTGGAGGCGGAGCTTGCAGTGAGCGGAGATCGCGCCACTGCACTCCAGCCTGGGTGACAGAGCGAGACTCCGTCTCAAAACAAACAAACAAAAAACAAACAAACAAATAAAAACCAAAAAAAAAACCCTGTGTAATTTCTCATTAAATTATTTTGGGAAGAGGGAATTCAGGATGGCTGACTAGAGGCATCCAGCACTTACCTCATCCACAAGGAATAACCAAAATAGCAAGCAGATAATCACGCTTCCAAAAAAGCATCTAAGAAAGAACACTGGAATTCAACAGAGAAATTACAGGAAACACCCAAGGCATGGAGGGAGAAGGAAGCAAAGTAGCCCAGCTCAGCCTTTGATCAGCTGGGATCCCAGAGCGGCTCACCAGTGTGGGGAATGGATAAATGAGAGATTCCCAGTGTACTACATTTCCACCATGGACTCCTGCAACCCTAGCCATTGGAGAGCTCCCCAACCTTTGCTGACCTTGGGGCTAGCAGAGAGAGCTGCATAGATATCATGTAATAACATTGCTCCAGAGAGGGAGCTCACACTGCACTCCAGACTATCTTCTGAGTCCTAGCAGCCGCAGCACAATGCTATTTTGAGAGCCTAGTCCCCATTTGCCTGCATTCTGCCCTGGGGCCAACAGCCCCCGCATCTACACATCCTTGAAGCCACACCGATATCCTCCTTTGTCTACCTGGAGGTCTGCAGCAGTGTAACACAGGTTGAACTCAGTGGAGCAGTAGGGTTCCCAGCACTCTGGCACACACAGTGTATTGTGTCCTGGAAAATGGGTGGTGCAATGCATTGGGAAAGCTCTCCTTGGGACAAACATGCACTTATCAGAACCCAAAATCCACCTGCCTGGGGCTATTGCCACTGACAGGAACCCAGTCCTCACCAACAATAGAGCTTCAGTGCACTTGCACATGCTCTGAGGAAAAACTCTGTCAGCCTACAACTGCTGACACTGCTGCTGCTGGGGGCAAAGGTGTGCACAACTGGCAGCAACCCCATTACCCCCAGCAGCAGGGGTGCTGCACACTGGCATGCACACTGAGGACTGCTCTCCCTGCAGCTGCCATTGCTGCCATCAAGACTACCACTATTGGGGGCTGAAGCAGGCACTCCCCAGAGCCTGACTGCTGCTTGCCTGTGGCTGCTGCCACCGGTAGCAACCCTGTTCCCCCAGCAGCAAGGCCATAGTGCACTTGCCTGTGCCCTGAGGTGGGATCTCCTTGCTCACTGCAGCTGTTGCTACTGCCACTCAAGCATTCCACTGGGGAACCTGGGAATAAGACCATCTTGCCTACCACAGCCTGTGCCTGTGTGCACCACTAGGGGACCCAAGGATGGGTCTATCTGGTCTGGCACTCCCCCTGTTCCTCAGTGACTAAACACAATTTCCAGGAACCTGGATATTGCTCCCTCCATCCACCATTGTTGGCATCTGTGCACTTCTCCTGGGAGCTTCAGGATGGGTCCAACTAGGCTACTGCTACCATTATAGCCAGTACCCACCTATGTCTACCACCTGGAGGTCTTGGTACTGACACACTTAGTCTGTCAAAGCAATTTTAACACAAGCATGTGCCCCTTGGGAGCCCATTGGTTGTCCTACCACTACTACAGGTATCACTCACATCATACATGCTGCCCAGGGGCCAAAGGACCCACCCACCTGCCCAGCCATTGCTGCCACTGCCAGCATCTGAGCAGCCACCTGGAGGCCCAAGAATTGGCCTACTTGGCCCCAGTAACACTGATGCTTGTGTACGCCACTGAGAGGCCCAAGGACAGGCATGCTTAGCATGCTGCCACCACCACTGGGACTCAAGGACAAGTTCACCTGGGGTCCTTATCCCAAGAAAACTGCACTACAGACTACACTGACAACCATAGCCTGTGCCACTGAGGAAGTCGCAGACACTACTGACACTGTCTAGAGCCAAAGAAATCATACAAAGACCAAACTACTGCACATACTCAGAAACAAAGCTAAAGTGTCTTACCCAACCAAAAGCATAGATACATCTTCAAATAAACATCATTCCCTAAAAAAGCAAATCCAAAAAACCAGAAGAAGCAACTGTTAAACTGGATGGCAGATACTAACATAAGAGCACAAGAAATATAAAAAAGCAAGGGCATATGACACTTCCAAGGCAGAACCTTAGATTACCCTTTGCAACTTTAGGCTTATGTCTCATCCATGATAGACGGTAGCTGATGCAGATGACCTGGCAGTAGAGGACTCTCTTCCCTGTACTCAGCATGTTGGGTAGAGCAGTAAGTACTAGAAACAATACATCATGTTGTCTCTTGTGGGAACCAAGGAGATGTTCATGGCCAGAGGTGGTGAGCCTGGCAGACTTTGGTCACCCGACTTGCCTCAAGCTCTGTCTGGTTACCCCAAACATTGAAGAGACTAATTATGATCAATATAATCCATTGTTAGACTGCCAGAGGACTCAGAATACTCTTTGTGAGACTCTGAGTTTGTCTATAAATGCTATAAAGGTTTTGTTTTGTTTTAAAGCTAAACATTATATGAAGTATATATGATCTCACCTCATGGATAAGTAACACAAAAGCCTGTAAAGAGCAGATTTTGTTTGACTTTAAAACCCTCATTTGTTACCTCTTTCTTGTGTTGCCTCTATTTTGGTGAGAGAAGAGGTATCAAGTGATCAAGCAGGACTTCTTTGAGGAGTGGTATAGGGTTCATGCTGAGTTTTGAAGACCTAGCAGAATTCGGAGAAGCAGAGAACAGGGGAATGTGCATCTCATGTAAGGAAAGAAGAAGATGTTTCCACAGACACTGAAATGGTTTTCTAAAAATAAATTTGGGGAGAACAGTGAGTGTGTAATCTTTCTCCATCTGAGTGGGTGTCTTGAGCTGATGTCTTATGACTTTTTTAAAAGTATAATTAAAAATTTTTGTGGGTACATAGTAGGTGTATATGTTTATAGGATACATGCAATGTTTAGATACAGGCATGCAATGTGTAATAATCACATGATGGAAAATCAAGCATTTATCCTTTGTGTTACAAGCAATCTAATTATAGTCTTTTAGTTATTTTAAAATGTCCAATTAAATTATTATTGACTATAGTCATCCTGTTGTGCTATCAAATGCTAGGGCATATTAATTCACTCTATTTTTGTACCCCTTAACCATCCCCACTTTCCCAGCCTCTGGTAACCATCATTCTACTCTCCATCTCCATGGGTTCAACTGTTTTGATTTTTAGATCACACAAATAAGTGAGAATATGTGATGTTTGTCTTTCTGTGCCTGGCTTATTTTACTTAACTGTTGTATCCATGTTGCAAATGAGTTAATCTCGTTCTTTTTTATGCCTAAGTAGTACTGCATTGTGCATAAGTATCACATTTTCTTTATCCATTCATCTGTTGATGGACACTTAGATTGCTTCCAAATCTTGGCTATGGTGAACACAGCCACAACAAACATGAGAATGCAGATATCCTTTTGATATACTGATTTCTTTCTTTTGGGTATGTAACTAGCAATGAGATTGCCGGGTCATATGGTAGCTCTATTTTTAATTTTTAGTTTTTGAAGAACCTCCAAACTGTTCTCCATGGTGGTTGTACTAATTTTTATTCCCACCAACCGTGTATAAGGATTCCTTTTTCTGCACTTCCTTGTCAGCATTTGTTATTGCCTGTCTTTGCATAAAACCCATCATAACTAAGGTGAGATAATATCTCATTGTAGTTTTGATTTGCATTTCTCTGATGATCAGTTATGTTGAGCACCTCTTCCTATGTCTGTTTGCTATTTGTATGTCTACTTTTGAGACATATCTATATAAATCTTTTGTCCATTTTTTAATTAGATTATTAGAATTTTTCCTATAGAGTTGTCTGAGCTCCTGATATATTCTGCTTATTAATCTTTTGTCAGATGGGTAGTTTGGAAATATTTTCTCCCATTCTGTGGGTTATCTCTTCACTTTTGGATTATTTCTTTTGCTGTGCAGAAGCTTTTTAACTTGATGTAACCCAATTTGTCCATTTTTGCTTTGGTTGCCTGTGGTTGTGGCGTATTACTCAAGAAATCTTTGTCCAGACCAATGGCCTGGAGATTTTTCCCAATGTTTTCTTGTAGTAGTTTCATAGTTTGAGGTCTGAGATTTAATTCATCAATCCATTTTGGTTGATCTTTATATATGGTGAGAGAAAAAGGTCTAGTTTCATTCTTCTGTATATGGATATCCAGTTTTCCCAGTATCATTTATTGAAGAGACTGTCTTTTCTGCAATGTGTGTTCCTAGCACCTTTCTTTAAAATCTAATCACATTTTATTTCTCACCAAATTGATAAATCTGTTCCTTAAAGCAGAAAGTCCAAATAATGGAAGGAAAGTGCCCTGAGCAGACGACTGGATTCTTGGGCTGGCTGTGTAATCATGGGCAATTTACACAACTTCTCTGTTGTGGTATACCTTTGACACTCAAATTCGATTCATCTGCTTCTCAGAGTGATAGACACCAAACAGGCCTCAAAATCCTTTTGTGGACTGACTGCTGGGGCTATTCATTGTATTGATTATAGTACATCAGTCTTGGTTGTGTAAAATAAATTAAGCCAATCAGGGCTACAAATGACAGAAAGAGACTTTTCTAAAAGTTTTTCCATTATTTCAAAATCCTTACAAATAATCCTCCTCTTTTAAGTAGTTCATTAATTATTAAAAATAATGTTGGCCAGGCGCAGTGGCTCACGCCTGTAATCCCAGCACTTTGGGAGGCTGAGGCAGGTGGATCATGAGGTCAGGAGATCGAGACCATCCTGGCTAACACTGTGAAACCCCATCTCTACTAAAAATACAAAAAAATTAGCCGGCCATGGTGGCGGGCGCCTGTAGTCCCAGCTACTCGGGAGGCTGAGGCAGGAGAATGGCGTGAACCCAGGAGGTGGAGCTGGCAGTGACCCACGATCGCGCTGCTGCACTCTAGCCTGGCCAACAGAGTGAGACTCCGTCTCCAAAAATAAAATAAAATAAAATAAAATAAAATAAAATAAAATAAAATAAAAATAATGTTGGAGCAGTTAGTCTTTGAAGGGTCTATTACTGAAACCACTGTTTGTTTTAGAAACACCATTCTTAATCATTCAGGGTATAAAATTTTCTCTCAATTCTCTTGATGTGTGCTTTGATGTAGTCTCCTAAGTAGGCTCCTCCTTACCAACAGTAGAGGCTTCTTGGATGGGGCAGTTTGAATAAATGACTGCTCTGAGAATCTCTCGTTTTTCTTTGCTGTTTTTGCCCTCTGTCTCTAAAGATGGCAACTCTGGCCAAAGAGGCTTTATTAGCAATAGGTTAAGGTACTGCAGTGAAAAGGCATGTAATTGCTGGAAAGCCTAAGCTTTGGGAAAGTTTCTGGCCACAGGAGGAAGTTCTGCTCCTTTTATTGCCTGTTTTAGGAGAATTGTTATGATCAGTGCAATGAATAGCTTTGGTTGTAGTAGAAAGCCAGGAAAAGTGTGTTCTAAATTAGAATCAGATGACTAAGGGTGAGTGAGTACACATTTTTCACCCACTTTCTTCATTGAGATGGAACAGATTATACATATGGGTTTTGGAAAATCAAAATAATTTTTAGAAATTGATTAAACCTCGGTATTTAAACAAGATCACATGACAGTTGTTGCTTAGAGAGCAAGAATGTAGCTAATTCTTGATTCCCTCAGAAATGAGTAGCTGCCTTTCTGGTTTCTGTGGATTATTTCTGCTATTGAATTCTCCCTGCCATCTCCTTATACTTGGGCTTTTGGGCCCTTTACTTGCTTATAACCTCCTCTACCAAAGAGGACTGGCAGCCAGGGCTGCGGGGAGGCAGGACAACAACCCCAGTTAGAGATTTGGTTTCTAATGTTCAGTTCTGGCAAAAGATCTGTGGTAAAGGAGACAATGCTTGTAGCCAAAAAATGTGGTTTGGGGGCTGTCCATGTTGTCCTTCCTTCTCCTTCCTCCTTACCACATATAATCAGGAATTGGCTGTCTAGCAACTCTCCTACGCTCTAGGAAAAAGCAGTCTGAAGGTGGGTGAGGAGGGGGAAGAGGACTGCTTTCCCCACTTTCTTGATGTAGATTCCACTCTAAAGCGTGCAGTGTTCTCTCCACTGAGCTATTATCAGAGGACCTTCAGTTTTCCTCTTTCATAATTGCAATGCAAACAGCTGCAGGGAGAATACACTGAGATTTGGAGAGCTGTTGTTGTTTCACTGTAAAATGGTAGCTGTCTTAGGAGATGGGACCACAGTTTCCAGCACTAGCTTGTGGCTGAACTCTGGCTCTTTAGTTGTGAGTTATCACTTTTTCTCTGACCAGAGGTGTTTTTCTATTCTCATTTCTGCCTATGAGAACTACTTTTTAAAACAATAGAAATACATCTTCAGGTCTATGGATACATTTAAGTGACTTGGGGGTTTGTGAGTAGATTGGTCATTGAGTCACAACTTTGAAGATTGTCTTTAAATATAGTGATAATGTTGATGATGACAACTATGATGATAAAGGTAAATTAAATCTACAATCCAAGCTAACCTCTTTGGAGCCTCCCATTCATTGGAAGTTATTGAGCCTGAGAGGGCAGATCATTGTTGGAGAGACTGTAGTGTATGGGGCCAGATAGCCTGCTTTGGCCACTAGCCATCTCTATGGCCTTGGACAAGTTATTTAACCTTACTAAACCTCAATATTCTGGTTTGATAAATAGAGATAATAGTAGTGAGGATATTTACAGTGGACATTTATCATTCTTTTTGGTTGTCCAGTGTGTGGACTCTCCCGCCTGTGACTCAGGAATGTGTTCACTATATAATGTCAGCTACTTGCTCTCCCAGCCTCCCTTGTAATTATGGTGTGGGCATCTGCCTCAGAGCTGCAGTTAACAAGTGACTTCTCACAGTGGATGGTGGTAGAAGAATCAAGTTCAGGAGCAGCAGTGGTGGAAGAGATGGCAGTCCCAGTGGTTAGCACTACAGGCTGCACTAGTCAATTCCTAGAGTAGCAATGGCCACCTCACCAAAATGGTTCAATTGTGTGATTTTTAGGTGGTGCTCCAGCCTGTAAAGCCTCAAAAGGGTTCTCCAGCCCTTCCACAATCCTATATGCTGCCTGATATCCTCCTTAAATTAGCTAAAATTGGTTTCTATAGTTGGCACTACAAGTCCCGATTGGTACAGTATCTCTGTGAGGTGAATATTAAATGAGATATTACAAGGAAAGTGTTTGGCACAGGGGCATAACACCTAGTAGATGCTCAACGAATACTATGTTAATAATATTAGTAGTATTCATAGTAAGAGCAACCAGAGGTTAGACTGAAAACAGACCTACGGTGTTGTCAGCTTTGTAGGAAGAGAGTTTAAAGGTTAACTGCTGGATGGAATCTATCAATGTAATTTTGGTTATCATAGAATTAACTGGACTTAGCCCAGCTCCCTTTTTTATTGATAAAGAAGGTTCAGGGACATTGGATAAATTACTCAGTGCCCACCAGCTAGTGAATGACAGAGCCAAGCTGGAGGCTTTTGAACTCTCTGTTCTCTGCTCCACACACTGCTCCATGCTATTTCAATTTAAGAATTTAACAAACATATATGTATGGCATGGATTAACATCTGTGATGAACTAAGAAAGAACTACGGTTGGTACCTGGAATTGTTCAACGCCATCTCTCCTGATCATCATTGAACCTGGTGAAGCAGAACACGCACATGCCCAACTAGAGAACAGAGTAAAAAAGCACAGTGCATGCTGGGCCCCGTGGCTAAAAACCACAGACAGGACAGTCACTACGGCTAAAGTCAGGGAAGATCTCATGGGAAGGTGAGAATTGAAGCTGATGTGTGAAGTGACTTTTACCACCTAAATAAGGTGAGATTTATTTATTTTTTTAAAGTGTTAGGGCAAAACCAATGTTAGACATTTACTGTGGGTTTACTTGTTTGTTTTTGAGAGGGCATTAGGGTAGAACTTTTAAAAATACCATGGAAATTATAGGATATAAATTATAATGTGTAAACTTTAAAAAGTCTTAAAATCTCTGCTGAAAACATAGGGCTTTTTTTTTATTCTTAACCATCTTTGGAAATTTAAGTCATACTCAATATGTTTAAAAGGTTAACAAAAATATCTTTATGGCATTTTTATATCATTTGGTGGCATTTTTGTTTTGTTTTGTTTGTTTTTGAGATGGAGTCTCACTCTGTCACCCAGGCTGGATTTCAGTGGCGCAATCTCAGCTCACTGCAACTCCACCTCCTGGATTCAAGCCATTCTCCTGCCTCAGCCTCCTCAGTAGCTGGGATTACAGGTGCCCGCCACCACACCTGGCTAATTTTTGTATTTTTAGTAGAGATGGGGTTTCTCCATGTTGGCCAGGCTGGTTTCGAACTCCTGGCCTCAAGTGATCCACCTGCCTCAGTCTCTCAAAGTGCTGGGATTACAGGCATAAGTCATTGCACCCAGACTCATTTGGTGTTTTTAAAGCACATTTATGGGCATGACGTTTGATCACAGTGACAACAATGAGACTTGGGTAGAAACTTTTTAAATTTAAAGAGGAGAAAACTGAAGCTTGGAAGGCTTAAATGGCTTGTTTACATCATAAAGTTGGTTTATTTAACAAAATTAAGTTCAGATTTCTTGACTTTGGGTCTACACATTTATTTGCTAAGAAAAAAAAAGTCCATGTGTCAAAAAGCAACTTTAGAAACATTGCATATTGTCATAATAACCTCCAACTTTAGTTTGCTTGGATATGCTTCTCTCTGTATCTCAAAACTGCTTTACTAGTGAATATAAAGGAATTTCTACACCATTGCCAATTCTGGATTGTCTAAATTGTGTTTGTAAACTTCATCTATTGGGTTTCTGATTGCTGAGGACTCCAGGCTGTAGCGACGTCATGAACCAATCTTACAGGGACTCAAGATGCTTGCTGATCCTGACAGTTCCTTCTGGAATACACGTCCATAGGTAGTTGAAGATTTTTGTTTTGCTTTGTTTTGTTTTAAAGCTAGATAATCCCACATTTAGAATTTTTCTCAAGGGAGACGTTGACATATTCCAGTCTGTCAAAAGGTAAGGAAAGTTATTTTCTTCTTGCTAGCTAAAGAAGATAATGAAAAGAGGAATTTGAAACTTGAAATATCTAATTCATAGGTAGATGAAAAGAGGAATCTAAAATTTGAAATCTCCAATCCATAGGTAGAAAGTACCAAAAATCACACTTCTGGGTTGTTTTGATTTATTTCTCCTAAGAAGTTATCCTCCCCTCCCCTCCCCTCTCTCCCCCTCCCCTCTCTTCCCCTCCCCTCTCCTCCCCTCCCCTCCTTTTCCTTCCCTCTCTCCTTCCCTCCCTCCCTCCCTTCCTTCCTTCCTTCCTTCCTTCCTTCCTTCCTTCCTTCCTTCCTTCCTTCCTTTCGTCTTCCTCTTTTTCTTTCTTTCTCTCTCTTTTTCACAAATAAGACTCTCCTTAGCTGGAAACTATATCCTGCTATGAAATTGTGTGTTCATCCAGTTTTCATTTTACTTGAATTTTCAGCAGTATTGAACACTATAGCCCCACTCGCGTCATCCGCACCTTTTTGAAACACTGTTTTCTTCTGGCTTTCACCCTCTACTGGTCTTTCAACTACATTTTCTCCCTGTTCTTCCTTAATTCCCTTTCAGACTCATGCTACTCTATATGATCATTAAATATCAGAATTCCCAAAAACTCATTCCTGGGCCCTGTCCTCTTCTTGCTCTATACTTCTTCCTCAGGCAAACTCTATGATCAGGATTAAATTCCTGCCCACATGGCCATGACTTGGAAATGTGTATCTCCAGTCCAGGTCTCTCCTTTAAATACCAGGTCGAGCATGTCCTCATGTATCCACTTAGTCATCTCAAAAACATCTTAAATTCAACATGAACCAAACAAATTCATCATGTTCCCTCTACTAACCCTGACCAACATTCACTATTACCAAATCTCAGTGAACATAACGGCATCCTGCAGTTGCAGCAACTTGGGCATCATTCTCTCTCAGATCCTGTATCCAATCCATCAGCAGTTGTGATACTTCCCATATCCATCTACTTATCTCCATTTCTGCTGTCACCACTGGTCCTGACTTTCATTGCTTTTCACCTGGATGGTTGCTGGAGCCTCCTCACAGCTCTGCCTACATCTTTTCAGCATTCTTCCACCATCACAGGTAAACAGTGTAGTTCAAGTTGTGATGATATTGACATAAACAGCCTTCAATATACTCAATCCAGGCACCTAGTAAATATTTGTTGGCTGTTGTATTTCTCCTGTAAGGTGGGATGCTTATGGCCTGGGATCTGAAATAGGAAAAGATCATCACATGATCATTACCTCTAACTTCAGTCTCTGTCTTCCCCTCCTTCAAACCTCAGAGCAAAGGCCAGAGAAATCATGTTTTTGCAACAATATGAGGGACAAAATAAGCTGAAAGAAATAGTTTTGAGAACAGACTGAAATAATCAGTGATACATAATTTCAATCTTAGCTCAAAAGATTGGGGGAGAAGGAGAAGAACAATTACAGGAGTTTTCATCAAAATATACAAATACAAATAAAGACACACACAATTATGGGTGTACTTATGCACACCAATAATACACGTACACACACACACACACACACACACACACATATGCATACCCTGTACCCAGTGCCTCATCCATGCTGGTACATAGTAAATGAATGTTGAACAAATGAATGAAAAAAAGCCAGCTCCTTATCAGGTTTGGGTAAAACATTGGCTGCTTGTTTTTGTAGGTCACCAGAAAATGAACCGAAAACAAAATAAATTTACTAGTTAAGATGCATTGTTAAATAATTTTTTCAAAATTATTCTAAAAATAATTTATCCCCCAAAGTTCTTAGAGCCGAATAAGACTACATGTCTTTAATTCCTTTTTTTTTTTCTTCTGGGATGGAGTCTCACTCTATCACCCAGGCTGGAGTGCCCTGGTTCCATCTCGGCTCACTGCAAGCTCCGCCTCCTGGGTTCACGCCATTCTCCTGCCTCAGCCTCCTGAGTAGCTGGGACTACAGTCGCCCACCACCATGCCCGGCTAATTTTTTGTATTTTTAGTAGAGACGGGGTTTCACCATGTTAACCAGGATGGTCTCGATCTCCTGACCTCGTGATCTGCCCGCCTCGGCCTCCCAAAGTGGCGAGAGCCACCGCGCCCGGCCCTTTAATTCTTTTACTTGACTCTATCCTATAATTATACTCTCTCTAATATTTCTGTTGTGATCCTCAGAGGTAAGTATCCCATTTTCCCACATATAGACTAGGAAACTGAGGCATATGTAAAAGTAACTTCAGAAAAAGGCACATAATTGTACAACAGAATTTCCCTTAAAGTATGATTTTCCATACTACTAATGTCCCCCTGAGTCAATAATTTTTTAAACATACACAGTAAACATTCAATTTTCTTAAGAGTTCAATTCTTCCTAAATTGATCTACAGATTCATTATATTCTGAATCAAAGGGTCAGCATGCTAGTTTTTAGAAATTCAGACGCTAGTTATAAAACATATATGAAAACGCAAATTATTGAATAAATTTAAAAAGAAGAACAAAGTTGAATTTCAAGACTTGATATAGTGTTAAATAATCAAGACTGTGTGGTAGTGGTGGAGGAGTAGATACATAGATGCATGGAACAGAAAAACCCAGAAATAGGCTCTTATATTTATGATCAGTTGATTTTTCACAAAGATGGAAATTTGATGGGGAAAAGAAAGTGTTTTCAACAAGTGATGGTGGAGCAACTCGATGTTTGTAAAGAAACAATGAACCTCGATTCTTACCTCAGATCATACAAAATGAATGTTGCATTCATTCAAGAGATAATGAGTGTGCCAGATGAGAGGGGGTCCCCGGATAATCTCCAACAAGCCTGTGCACTGGGAGGAATGCACACAGGGGTGGAACCTTGGGAAGTTTGGGCCATTTGCAGTGGGGAAGAGCCTGGCCCCTCCTCTTCCTGTGTGGAACCTGCGATTCAAGATGCTGGTGGCAAGTACTCTAGCAGAGACTCTGTCCTTGTGAGAGTCCCTATTTCCCCCTTTTCTTCCTTTTCACCTAATAAAACCCTGTCCTACTCATCATTCATATTGTCTGCGAGCCTGAATTTTCATGGCTGTGGGACAAAGAACCTCATCTTTAGCTGAATTAAGGAAAAGTCCTGCAAAAGAATTTGCTAAGTACAAGCAAAAATGGATGGTAAATGTAAATTTAAGAACCAAAAGGATAAAAATTCTAGAAGAAAACATAGGAGAAAATCTCTATGTTCCCGAAGAAGGCAAAGAGTTCTTAAATGGCCAAATCATGAACCATTAAAGAAATAATGATAAAATGGACTTTATCAAAATTAAAATCTTTTGCTCTTCAAAAGACACCCTTAGAAAAATAAAAAGGCAATTTTTATTTATTAAAGCCATGGAATTGGAGAAAGTTGTTGCAATGTTATGTGTTAGTTATCTATTGCTCTATAAAAAATTACCCACAAAACTTAGAAACTTGCAACAACAAACGATTATTATCTCACAATTTCTGTGGGCCAAAATCTGGGAACTGGCAATTAAGCTGTTGGCTGGGATAAAGTCATCTAAAGACTGAATTTGGGGAAGATCTGCTTTCAGGCCCTCTTATGTGGCTACTGGTAGAAGATCCAGAAGATTACCTCAGTTTCTGGACACATGAGCCTCTCCACAGGCCTCTTGTCTGTCCTCAGGACATGGCAGCTCCCTTCTCCTTGAGTGAGTTGCTGAAGAGAGAGAAGTGAGTGAGTGCACTAAAGATAGCAGCTGCGGTCATTTTGTGATCAAGTCTCTGGAGCAACATCCCATAACTCTGTGATGTTCTATTTGTTAGAAGTGAGTCCTTAAATCCAGCCCATACACAAGGGAAGCTGAATTAAGCTCCACCTCTTGAGTGGACGAGTATCCAATAATTTGTACACATAACTATAAAACCACCAGAGTATATAGCTTACAAAAAGTGTTTTTATACAGAATAGACAGAGAACACTACAACTCTGTAATAAGCAAAATTCTATGAAAAAGAGTAAAATTGTGGAATAGACACTTTCAAAGGAAGATATTCTTATGTTTAATAAACACAAGAAAACATGCTCAACATCACTGGTCATCGGAGAAATGTAAATGAAAACCACTGTATGTCTACCAGAATGGTTAAAATTAAAAAGACTGAAAACTTTGACTAAATGCTGGCAAGCATGTAGAGGCATTGGAATGCAACATTGCTAGTGGGAATGTAAAAGAGTATAACCACTTTGGAAGATGTCAATTTTTCAAAAGTTGAACATACACTTTACATACACCCTAACCATCCCACTCTGAGGTATTTACCCAAGAAAAATAAAAACATATGACAGCATAAAAGTTTGTATACGTATATTTACAGTAATTTTATTTGCTGTAGCTATAAGAACTGGAAATAACCCAAATGTCTTTCAGCAGGTAATGGAGAGACAAAGTGTGGTGCAGCCATATAAGGGGGTACTACCCAGCAATACAAAGGAATGAGCTACTAACACACAAAACATCATGAAGGAATCTCAAAATCATCATGCTAAGGGAAAGAATTCAGACACAAAGGAATCTATCTGAATATAAATTTAGTTACATAAAATCGTAGAACATGCAAGCTAATCAATAGCAACCAATGCAGATCAGTTTTTGCCTTGGGGTATGGGTAGAGGGAAGAATAGAGTACAACGGAACAGAGGGTATCTTTTGGGGATGGTGGAAATCTTCTGTGTTTTGACCATTGGAGTGGTTTCAAGAGTGTACGCATCTGTCAAAACTTCTTAATTTGCATACCTTAAATAAATGGAGTTTTCTGAGTACAAATTATAATCCTAATAAAGTTGACTTTAAAAATGGGGGTGGAGGAGAAACTAGAAAATAATTTTTCATCTTTAAAACTGTTGAATGTCACTTTGTATGAGTATGTTCACCATTTGCGTAACTTGTGAGTTGGTGAGGCATTTGAATAACCTGATTCACAGTGCTTTTGTCTGTGAAATGTGTGTATTTGGCAGAGTTGTAATCAGGCAGGAGAGGGAGAGAGGGTTTGTCGTGGTGCATTAGGCCATCTCTGAAGTTCCTCCCAGTTGTTGCATAATTCTGTCTTCTGTCCCTATGTGGACAAGAGCCCCGGCCTTGTCATTCAACAGACCTGCATTCAATTCCAGCTCAGCTATTTCTAGCAGTGTGACCCTGGGCCAGTTACTAAGTTTCAGTTTCATCAGAGGTAAAACAAGGATAATATACTTACATAGAAATGAGCTGTCATGTAAAACACTCAGCACACAAAGAAGAAGATACAGAAAAGGTATTTGATAGGTATTCAGCTTTTCCCCTTCCGTTTCCAGAAAAATCTTAACACTACTATGTTTGAAATTATGGGTTCTAAGAAAATTAGTAATTTTCAGGAGCATTAAAATATCAGCAAAATATATATCTCTTGCCTATATAGGCAAAGTATAAGTGGCAAACTGGTTAATAAAGATACATCTAAAGAGGAAAGTAAAATAAGAATTAAACCTTTCCTTTGTTTTGAATCAGTACTTTAAATTCCAAAGACACAAGTTACTGCTTCAAAATGCATTGAAACTGCACTGCAAGTAATTTTTTATATATAATCACATTATTAACAGCATAACTTGAAAAATGGAAGATGTAGGACAGCAGAGGATTAGGGCCTTAATCCACAAAACTGTATAAGAAAATATAAAGCACACACCCATTGCTGGGCTCAAAATAAAACAGAAGTTCAGTGACAGTTACACTATCCATTTAACCTCCATTGATGTTTTCAGTTAAAAAAAAACCCAAATTGGTAAATACTATCTATGCCTTTCCTGTTGTAAAGTAAATATGAACTGTGTGATGTTCGTATTGGAAAAGTAAGTATTATATGTAATGTGAAAATGCAATGAGAATAATTTGAAAACAGAAAGTTATCTTCCTGCCTTATTTAAAAGAGTCAAGAAAAGAGGGTAATTTGCTTGTGTGTGTTTAAATTCTTTTGTTTTTATTGCAGTCTGTTGACTATTTTACTTATGAATTTGAAATGCTAATTAGGAATGTTGTTTTTTCATCTCATCAGTCAGAGGGATGCAGTCAGAAGCTTGTTGTTGCTAGTTGGTGCAACAGCTTATTGTTGGTTCTAGGAAGGCACATTTAAACTAAGTAGGAGTAAATGTTCCTTAAAGGCAAATTCAGCTTTCACCAAATAATGTAATTAAGGAAGTGAATATTGAATGCCTACTGTGTTCAGTTTGTGACTGACTTGATGTCTCCCTGTTTCTGCCCCATCCGCCACTTCTTTTTCATGTCATTTCCTTTTACACTTTTTCTTTTTAAATTGCATGCTCCCTGCTGGTAGGAGTTGGCGCTTACATTGCCAATGGATACTTGCACCTGTGCATGCTCTATGCACCAGTGGCTTTTGGTATGGAGTGACAGCTGGCTAGAAGTCTGATTCCCTTTCATATAGCATATTTGAAATATATTGGGTCTCATGTCTTCTTATACCTCTCCTTCCCATCTAGACAGGTGAGAGATACCAGAAATGAATGCAGGTAGAGTTTAGGACCCTGCCTAGGGCACACAAACAGGTAGTAAATACTTGTCATTCAAGGCTCCAACTGCTTAGAATATCCTCTGCTTGTGAGCACAACCATAGTGGTGAATGCCAATGCGCCAGAGGCCTCTTGTAGGTTTCAGGGAGCTGTTTCTCCCTGAGTTCAGAGCAGAAAAAAATGCATGTTCATACTAAACCACCCTTGCCCTTTATAGCTTTTCCAATGGAGTAAATGTAAGTTATATCCTGGCTCAATCACCTGAAACACTGAGAAGGAATTCAACGGCTTAGCTCCACAAAGATGTAAATTTCCCTTTCTGAGGTTGAAAATGGAGTGGCGAGGCTAGAAATTTGAGCTTTGTGATGTTTGCCTCAACTTCTAAGAAACATGCAATGAGCTGGGCGCGGTGGCTCATGCTTGTAGTTCCAGCACTTTGGGAGGCCAAGGTGGGCGGATCGCTTGAGGTCAGGAGTTGAAGATCAGCCTGAGTGACATGGCAAGACCTCGTCTCTACAAAAACTACAAAAAATCAGCCGGGCATGGTGGTGCATGCCAGTGGTCCCAGCTACTTGGGAGGCTGAGGTGGGAGGATGACTTGAGTACAGAAGGCAGAGGTTGCCGTGAGCTGGGGTCATGCCACCACTGCACTCCAACGTGGGCAACAGAGCAAGACCCTGTCTCAAAACAAAAAAAGAAACATGCAATATACTCTGTGTAGACAGAAAGCTGAATATCTTGTTTTGTCTGGGATGGCTTAAGTGTGGAATTGCCTGGAAATGAGAGAGGTAGACCAAGTGACACCCTCAGATTCTCCTAGGAGCCTTTTATTTACGAGTCCTTGGCAGGATATTCTAGCTTCTCTCCAAATTGTCTCCAAACTGTCTGCCCAAATTTGTGAACCTGGCTCTCCCATGTAAAATTTCTATTTCTGTCAACCGATATTTTAATAATAGTTCTTCTTCAATCCCTTTGTCCTCTGTATGATTTATTTATTTGTTCAACAAATATTTATTGGATTTCCTGCTTTGGGGAGTTTACATTCTAGTGGAAGAAAGAAAAAATAACTAAGATAAATCATTAAAATATAAAGTAGATTAGGTAGTGACAAATACTGAAGAGAAAATCTAAAGCAGGAAGAGGTAATATAAAATTTTAGGGGGTGGCAAGGACTGACATTTTGGATAAGGTACCCACTGAGAGGGTGGTGTTGAGTAAAGATCTGGAGAAAGTGAGGGATGAGCTGTATGTATATCTAGGGGGAAGCATCTCAGTCAGGGGAACAGCACGTGAAGTGCTGCAGTGAAGTCCCTGCAGTGAAGATATACTGTTTTGTCTCCGTGCCTTTGTCCTCTTCACACTCCTGTCCTGTTACACCCTTCTCTTCCAAATTGTACTTCCTTCATGGTCTCTTCCATGAAGACTTCAAGATCTCTTCTCTCTCTTTCTCTCTCTCCCTCCCTCACTTTTTTTTTTTTTTCATAAGGGCTTCGTTATTCAGTGTGGGATCTCTTCCCACTCCAGATTCTTGAAGTATGCTTTTGATTTGTACTGATCCTGTAAGGCTTAGGATAGACTCTCTTCTTAATTTTGTCATCTGTTTGTGTTTACGCCTGTATCTGTCTAATCAAATATGTGTAACCCATGAAAGACTGGGTCCATGTGCATCCTAAAAAGGACAACAGAGAGCAGGGGTTCAACATGTTTCTTGATACCATTGCTGCTTTTAAACTGTTAAGGATATGGGGTTTCATCTCACATCTAGAATTACGGTTGTGTTACATTTGGTAAATAGCCTCTTTTAGAGTTTTCAGAAGTGTGTCCAAAGGTCTTAGATCATTCCCTTGATGATGCCCCCCTCTTTTATTATCTGGCAAATTTTAAACAATGATTGGAAGCTAAAATCTAGAAAATTTCACCCTGGGAACAATTTTGAGCCAACTATGACTTTCTAGAGCAATCCTTTGAAAAAAATTCTGAAGCTTTTTAATATGGCAGGTTTTTGGTAAATCAGTGTGCCACTAGGATTTGTTTTTCAGTTTAACATTTTACTCTTCCTTGATATATTAATATCTATTTCTCTCTCTATATATATATGTATACACACACACACATAGATGTATATATTTTTAATGTATTTTATGTGTGTGTATTATTATATATGTTATGACATAATATGTATTATAACAAATTACATTGGAATAATAATAGTGACATAATAGTATTAAAATTAGCTACTAACAGATTGAATTCAATCATCAGGCAAGGACTGTTAGATGCACTGTTAAACTATGCAAGCTACTATAATGAAATACTAGATGTATTTTTGATAGTTTCATATTATTCTTAGCAAAAGAGAAACTTAAGTTTAAGAAAAAATCTTTTTTTAGTTTAAGACGTAGATGTTTGATGGTTAAAGACTCAAATCTGGGCTTCTCATGTCTTCATTTTCAGATCTTTTCTTTCATGACAGCCATTGCTGCCACTTACTCCTCCATGTGACCTTTGTGAATGATCATTTTTGGGGCGAGCCCTCTGATCACTGTGGCTGTGAGCTAAACATCCATCAGGAGAACCCCTTTCCACAGCCATGATAGGAAAATCCTATTGGGACTTTCAAAATTTTGTGCCATAGAGAGTTACTAAAAAAAAATCTTTGGATAGATAAAGACATTTTCCGCTAAATGAGTCCCAGGATTGGATGCCCAGTTGAAGCTATCTCAATGATATCATGTGAGGAAATGAAGCATATCAAGTTCAACCATGTGCTTAGGATTGCTTCATTGTTTCTACATTGGATTCCTGGAGCATTATCTCACACCAACTATATCACTTCATTACTACTTCATTTGTCTCTCTAGTTACCCCTTAACCTTGTCTTTTGCCTTCCCTGCAGTGAGGGGGTGCACTGGTCTTATTAAATTCATTCATTCATTTAACCAATTTGCACGTATGATATGCACTGGGGCTATGATGAAGATGAAATGACAATTTCTGCTCTTAAAGACTCATAGGCTGCAGGAGAGACAGGCAGGTAATTCCAATGCAATATCAGGGCCACTGTGATGAAGGAGATATGACTAATGAAAGCAGAAAGAAAAGAATGCTGTATGCCTATGTAGGGGGCACCCAGAGAAGGCTTCCCCAGTGGAAGCAGTGGTTTAGCGAAAACTAAAATAACTAGGAATTTTCCAAGTGAGAGAAACTTTGGATGATAGGAAATTTCCTTCTAGGAATTATGGGCTGGCTTATTCAAGGAATAGTGAGCTGTTTGGGATGGCTGAGGCTTAGCATGTGGGAAAGAATGGTAGAAGATGAAGCAGGATGAGTGGGCAGATACTCCTTTTGAATGGCATAGTATGTTTAGATTTTATCTTACAGGGAACATGAATAATGGAAAAATTTTAAGGAGGATAATGGCAAGAATGTATTTGCATAGGAGAGATAATTATTTTACCATTTGGAAGATGGATTTTTAGGAAAGGGTGAGACTAGAGGCCAATTAATAGATGACTGATAATAGTAAGTGCTGCAGCCAGATTAAAATCCAGATGTCCTGGCCGTAAATCAGGAGGTCTCAACCACTATCTAGGTTGCCTTTCTTGTGCAGAGTTCATGAATAGAGTTCAGGAGGCAGTCTACTTGGGTTCAAAACCCTGTTCTGCCCCTTAGGGATGGTGAAATTATTGAAGGATCACTTAATCTTTCTTTGTTTCAGTCTCCTCATTTGTATAATGGGGAGAATACAAATACAATACAACACCATGATGTGTGTGTGTGTGTGCGTGTGTGTGTGTGTGTGTATATATATATGAAGATTAAGTGGAGAAATATTTATAAAGTTCTAATAATTGTGCTTGGCAAATAGCAACCACTGTGTAAATGTTGGCAGTTATGATGACGATGCTGGTGGTGATGGTGGTGATGATGATGATGATGATGATGTAGGCAACTTTGTCCCACAGCAGGTCCTAATGGAGGGAACTCAACTGGATGTCCATTCCTGGAAACTGTTAGAACCGATCAGTTACTCTGGATAGGAAAGAGAAGTTATTTCTCAAATTCCCACTATGACCTTCACAGTCTATTAGCAGTGAGGTTTTCAGTGAGTTTCCAGATCTAGGTCCACTCATATCTAGAAGCAAGTTGAGCTTTCTCAAAAGGCAATACAAATGATTGCTTGACTATCTCCTGTTGCAGGATTCTCAAACACTGGAGTGCATCAAAAACACCTGAAGCGTTTGTTTAAACAGATTTCTGCGTTCCAACTCCAGAATTTGTGATTCAATAGGTCCAGAGTAGGGTCCAATAATTTACTATTCTAACGTGTTTGAGGGTGACGCTGGTGCTGCTGGTCCTGTCTGGGGTCCATACATGGAGGACTCCTGCTCTGTTATGTGCTCTATTACCTTGCCTTAAAGAAACTGAATAAGACTCAGTGTTCCTGGCTTCCTGCTGCCTCCCGAACCATCTGCTGAACAACCCCTGATTTCCTCACTGTTTCAGATGCACTGGCTCTGCAGGCTTCCAGGGTGTGTGTGCTGCATGGATCTCTTCTCATCTGTATAACCTCATCCATATAACTAAGAGATTGAACCAAATCCCCAGGCGGACTGAATAAGAAATCAGAGTTAAGGCCCCCATGGGAGAGGTGAGTACATCAGAAGCTAATCCGTGTGATCTTACCATTCATTTCTCTATTGCCCCATTGGAATCACTTGTTGTTGAAGTGTCTATGGCTCTGTGTTTGTGAAGAAAACAGGCAACCCTCTCTGATATTTTCAGTTGTGATTTTGATTTTCCATCCCATAGTTAACTAGTTTAAAGGAGCACAAACCAAAGGTCGTCATCATCACTAATCTGTGCAATGATTAACTAATTAACATAATGATTACAAAATGAACGATTTTCACAACTCAGTGATTCTGATAACTGTGGTTAGCTTGGGTATTGTGTGTGCGTGTGTGTGTGTGTATGTGTGTGTGTGTGAGATTCTCTAACTCTGATTTCCAGGATTGGCTCCTGTCACTTGGCACACTTGCTGACTGTACCTGTCTGCAACATTGGGCTACAGGAGGAGCCCTGGAATGGAAGCCTGATGAAAATGACTGGGTAATTCTTAGGATGAAATAGGAGAAGAAATGTAAGACATTTGGGGTTGGCAAGCAGGCTCCCTACCAGTTTTGAGATGGGGCAGGTAGGATTTCAATGGCATGTTACATAACCACCCTCTAAAGGGACAGAATGCACATTTCAGTGGCAGAAAAAGAAAAACACTCTGTTCTACTATGGTTAATTGTTATTAATAATTTAAATGTTGCTTTATCATATTACATATATCTGCTTACATCCAATGACTTACATAAAAAAAAATCCTTAGATCCTAGATTTTTGGACTAAGTAACTATTTTTTTTAAAGGCATAAAAGCTCTAATTGAATCCTAGCAAATATTTTTTCATTGGAATTTATTAGAATGTCTCTTTTTGAAGCTTTCAAATATATTAGACTAATAAAAATAAATATTAATCTTAGCAACATACTGGTGATAGTGGCAGACCATCTGTATTTAGTAGTGGCAAATACCAAGTTCCTACTAGGTCAAGGTATAGCACTAGGTCGTGTGGAGGTTAAAAAAATGTTCTTGCCTTTTTACCATTTAATAAAGAGATTAAACAATTACACATTTATAATGCAAACTGAATATTTAAAATATCCAGTAGGTACATAATGCTATGGAGGCTGAGCAAAGGCAGTGCCTTTATCTGATTGTGAGGATTTGGAGGAATCCTAGGGAAGGGAGTGGAGTACAGTTTTGACAGGAGTGGCTGGAGGAGGGGCCATCTATTCTGGAGTCAAGAAAGGTGATATTTTGGCTCTGTGACGAGTCACAGAAGGACAATTATGATGAATCTTGTTCTTGAAATACTTCTTGTTCCCACCAAAGGCTGTCTACTGACTCCCACAGACGTCTTGTCTTAGAAGATGTGTTATACCAGGCTGGGCATGGTGGCTCACGCCTGTAATCCCAGTATTTTGGGAGGCCGAGGTGGGTGGATCACCTGAGGTCAGGAGTTCGAGACCAGTCTGACCAACATGGAGAAACCCCGTCTGTACTAAAAATACAAAAATTTAGCCAAGAGTGCTGGCGCATGCCTGTAATCCCAGCTACTTGGGAGGCTGAGGCAGGATAATTGCTTCAACCGGGAGGTGGACGTTGCAGTGAGCTGAGATTGTGCTATTACACTCCAGCCTGGGCAACAAAAGTGAAACTCCATCTCAAAAAAAAAAAAAAAAAAAAAAAAAAAGAAGATGTGTTATACCTTAGAACTCACTCTATGTGAAATGACTGTCACACAGTGACAGGCTATCACAATGGCCAAGCTTCAAGATGGGTTCATTTCCTCTATTCTCTTGTGCCTTCCTTAAATCATTCCAAGAGTCAAAGTTAGTGTTTTCAGAGGAATTGACATGTCAACTGGTAGCTTGTTGAAACTGGTTGTCATTACAATAAACGTTACTAGCGTTACAATAAACCTAGAAACACTGGGCTTCTGTCATCTCTCACAATGAGAGTCAGGTAGGCGTGAAAGTGATTAAGAAAGCTTTGTATTTAGGGATGGGGAGGCATTGACCACACAGTTCAAAGAAAGTGTAAGTGAAGGAATGTGAGATACAGAGATCATCAGGGCTGAAGCTGAAATGTTGGTGTGGCTCTTTAGAAGTGAGGTTTGTCTGTGGTAAGCATGCTTTTTATGACAACATTCTTGCTATGTAAAGCTTAGAGAAAGCTTTTCCTACATAATATGTGAGTGAGATCACTTCAGAAGTAACTCAGGAAATTCTTTTCCCCATAAAAGTTTGGACTGAGATTGTTTCTGACCATTCCCCACAAAGGAGTGACACAAGAAATGGTTTACAGGATAACTATAAATCTTCCCAAAACTTGGTATTTTCATCCATATTACCAGGAAGACACTGAGCAGCACATTTCTGCCTTGAGCCAATTCCCAGTAGAGTTAGAAGGCCAAACTACTGCAGGCTGAAAAGCACCTGAATGGTGGACATTGTGTCAAGAAAGGTGGTAAACCCTATTCTGGGACTGAGATGGAGGCAAGGATAAGTGTACATTCTTCAGAAAAGACTCCAGGGATCATCTGAAAGAAGAGAAGTTATGGGTCATGCTTTACCATCTCAGGCTTGTGGACATTGCTCATATTTATGTAACAAAGTCTTTATATCAATTTTAGCTTTTCTATGTACCAATTTGTTTCTAATTTAAAACAAGCAAGTATAGAAACGTATTATTGACTAGTCTTGGCTACTAGATATGTCTTTAGGTGCTCTTCATGGAGGTAGAGTGAGTAAGAAAAAAAAAAAAAAGGTGGGGAACTACCAGACACGTCTTTCCCATTAACTCTTTCTGCACTTCACCTTAAGGCTTAAATGTATTCTCTAAGCTTCATTAATTTTTTAAATGCAAACATCCAGTGTCAGTGCTTCTTTTTACTAATTTGATAGTGATGTTAGAAATTATTGTGTATCACTCTAAGATGCTTTCTTTAAAAATAGACTAGTTTTAGGGTAGTTTTACTTCAGTTGAGTGGAAAATACAGAGATTTCTCATATACCCACTGTGCCACATATGCAGTTTCCCCTATTATCAACATTCCCTCTGCATCCATACACACGGTACATTTGTTACCATTGATAAATATACATTATTATCACCCAAAGCTCATAGTTTACTTTAGAGTTCACTCTTGGTGGTGTACATTTTATAAGTTTGGGCAAATGTATAATGACATGTATTTGTCATTATAGTACCACCATGAGTAGTTTTACTGTCCTAAAAATCCTCTGTGCTCTGCCTTTTCATGCCTCCCTCCTCCCTAACCACTGATTATATTACTATCTCCATTGTTTTGCCTTTTATAAAATGTCATATAGTTGAAATCTTACAGTATATAGCCTTTTCAGATGGGCTGATTGATAGCTTGATAAATCAATCAATAGATCTATGTTGATCTTTAGATTCTTACATCTTGACAATATTGAGTCTCCCTATCCATGAACATAGAATGTCTCTCCATTCATTTAATTCTTTGATTTCTTTCATCAGAGTTTTATAGTTTTTCTCAGATAGATCTTATAAATATTTAGTTAAATATATACCTAAGTATTACATTTTGGGGGGACTACACTGAATATAATTCCTTTGGATGTACCACAGTTTATTTATTAATTTATCTACTTGAGGAAATCTTGGTTGCTTCCAAAGTTTAACAATTATAAACAAGGTTTCTATAACCAGCCATGTGCAGGTTTTTATGTGGACAAAAATTTTTAACTCCTTTGGGCAAATTCCAATAAGAGTGATTACTAGATCACGTAGTAAGAGTATTTTGTAGAAAACTGCCAGACTGTCTTCCAAAGCGGCTTACCATTCTGCATTGCCACCAGCAATGAATGAGAGTACCTGTTGCTTCACATTCTCACCAGCAATTGTTGTTGTCAGTGTTCTGGATTTGGACCATTTAAATAGGTGTATATTGGTATCTCCTTTTTTGAATTTGCATTTTCCTGATAACGTATAATGTGCAGCACCTGTTCATATGCATATTTACCATCTGTATATCTTCTTTGGTGAGGTGTCTGTTCTTGTCTTTGGCCCAGTTTTTAGCTGGGCTTTTTTTTTTAATTGTTAAGTTTTAAGAGTTCTTTGTATATTTTGGATAACATTTATTTATCAGATAGCAGATATATCATCGCAAGTATTTTCTCACAGTCTGTGACTTAACTTTTTATTCTCTTGAGATGTCCTTCACAGAGAAGAACACTTTAATTTTAATCAAGTTCAGCTTATCAATTCTTTATTTTATGGATTGTACTTTTGGCATTGGGATACAAAGTGGTGTTTAGATAAAAAGTTATCACCAAACCCAAGGTCATCTAGATATTTTCCTATGTTATCTTTCAGAAGTTTTATGGTTTTGCATTTTACATTTATGTTTGTGGTATGTTTTGAGTTCATTTTGTAAAGGATGTGAAGTCTGCATCTAGGTTATTCTACTTTTTTTTTTTTTTTTTTTGCATAGGGTTTTTCAGTTTTTCCAGCATAATTTGTTGAAAAAATTATCTCTGCTACACTGTGTTGCCTTTATCCATTTGTCAAAGGTCAGTTGCCTATATTACGTGGGTCTATGTCTGAGCTCTCTATTCTGTTCTATTTATCTATTTGCCTACTTTTTCTCCAATAACACATTCTCTTGATTACTATAGACTAGAAGTCTTGAAGTCATGTAATGCCAGTCATCTGACTTCATTATTCTCCTTCAATATTGCATTAACTCTGCTGGATGTTTTTGTCTCTCCATGTAAACTTTAGACTCAGTTTGTTGTTATCCACAAAATGACTTGCTGGGAGTTTAGTTGAGATTGCACTGAATCTGTAGATCAAGTTGGGAAGAACTGACATCTTGGCAATATTGAATCTTCCTATTCATGAACATGGAATATCTCTCTATTTATGTAATTATTGTTTGCTTTCTTTTATCTGAGTTTTGTAGTTTTTCTCATACAAATCTTGTATATATTTAGTTAAATGTATACCTACTTTTTTCAGTTTTTTGAGTGCTAATGTAAATGGTACTGTGTTTTAAATTTCAAATTCCACTTGTTCATTGTTGATATATGAGAAAGTGATTGTGCATTACATTTGCATCTTGCAACCTTGCTATAATCACTTACTAATTCCAGTTTTGTTAGTTGATTTTTTTCTGATTTTCTACATAGATGATCATGTTACCTATGAACAAAGACTGTTACGCTTCTTCTTTCCTAATCAGTATACTTTTATTTCTTTTTCTTCCCTTATTGCCCTAGCTAGAACTTCCAGTATAAAATTGACAAAGAGTCATGAGGGGAAATATCTTGCTTTGTTCCTGACCTTAGAGGGATACTTTCCTCAAAGTTCCTTAGAATTAAGTGTAATGGGAATTGTGGTTTCTTGTAGATGTTCTTTATCAATTTGAGGCTATTCCCCTCTATTCCTTATCTATTGAGTTTTGTTTTGTTTTTTGATATGAATCAGTGTTGGATTTTGAAAAAAATGTTTTTCCTACATCTATTGATATGATCATGTGTTTTTTTTCTTTAGCCTTTTGATGTGATGAATTGTACTAATTGATTTTTGCATATTGAACCAGCCTTTATACCTGGGATAAATCCCACTTGGTTATGGCATATAAGTCATTGCATATATTGCTTGGTTTGATTTGCTAATATTTTGTTGAGGATTTTTGCATATTCATCAAATATTCATCAAATATATTGGTCTGTAGTATTTTTTTTCTTGTAATGTCATTATCTGTTTGGTCTTATGGGAATGCTGGCCTCAAGAGTTAGGAAAGATATATTAGAAGACAGACCTAACATCAATTATCCAAGCTATCACCTTAAGGAACTAGAAAAAGAAGAAAAAATAAATCCAAAATAAGCACAAGAAAAGAAATAATAAAAGTTATTGCATAAATTAATGAAATTGAAAACAGAAAATCAATAAACAAAGTCAATGAAAGCAGAAGCTATTTCTTTGAAAACATTAATAAAATTGATAAACCCTTTGCCAGGCTAAGCAAAAAGAGAGAAAACATATAAGATGACTAATATCACAAATAAAAGAGGGACATTGCTGCTTCTATCTTCTGAAAGAGATTTTTCAGAATTGGTTTAATTTCTTCCTTAAATGTTGGTAGACTTCACCAGTAAACCCATCTGGGTCTAACACTTTCTATTTTGAAAAACTATTAATTATTGATTCAATTCCTTTAATAGATATTGGCCTATTCAGATAGTCTATTTCTTCTTGTGTGACTTAAGACAGATTGTTTCTTTCAAGGAATTAATCCATTTAATTCAAGTTATCAAATGTATGACCTTAAAGTTCTTCATAGTATTCTTTGATCATCCTTTTAATGTCTGTAGGATCCATAGTGATGTCCCTTTTTATTTTTAATATTAGTAATCTTTCTTTCTTTCTTTTTTATTAGTGAGCCTGGCAGAGGCTTGTCAATTTTGTTTATATTTTTAAATAATCAGTTTGGGTTTATTGATTTTGTTTTTTTATTTCCTGTTTTTAATTTCATTGATTTATGCAATAATTTTTTATTTTTTATTTTTGCTTATTTTCAATTTAATTTTCTCTTGTTCTGATCTCCTAAGGTAAAATCTTAGATGGTTGATATTAGAATTTTCTTCTTTTAAAATATATTAATACATTAAATGCCATAAATTTCTTTGCAAGCTGCATCCCATATATTTTGATGTTATGCTGCATCCCATACATTTTGATGTTATGTTTTGATTTTTATTTAATTCAATTTTTTAAACTTTCTTGAGATTTCTTCATTGTACCACATGTCATTTAGAAGTGTGTTGTTTAATCTCCAAGTACTTTTGGACATTCCAGCTATCTTTCCATTGTTGTTTCTAGTTTAATTCCATTTTGATCTGAGAGCAGATATTCTGTTATTTCTATTCTTTTAAGTTTGTTAAGCTGTGTTTTATGGCCCAAAGTGTGATATATCTTGGTAAATGTTTCATGTGAGCTTGAGAAGAATCTGTATTTTGCTGACGTTAGATGAAGTAGTCTACAGATGTCAATTATATCCAGTGTTGTTGAGTTCAACTATGTCTTTACTGACTTTCTGTCTGTTAGTTCTGCCCATTTCTGATAGATGGGTGTTGAAGTAGATTTATTTATTTATCCTTGCAGCTCTATCAGCTTTTGCCCTATGTATGTTGATGCTCTGATAGATGTATACAGAATAAGAATTGTTATTTGGAGAAGGTGGCAAAGATGGCTGACTAGAAGCAGCTAGTGTGCATAGCTCTCACAGAGAGGAATGGAAGGGGTGATTAAATACAGGATCTTCAACTGAACCATCCACTGGGACTAATCAAGGAAACAACCTGACCCATGGAGAATGGAGGAAAGCAAGGCAAGACAACAGCCCACCTGGCAGTGATGCGGGGCCAAGGGAACCTCCCTTGCCCAGGGAAGCAGTAAGTGAATGTGTGACCCTGGGAACCCACACTTCTTTCATGGATCTTTGCAACCTTTGGGTCAGGAGATCCCCTTATGAACCCACTCCACAAGGCCTTCAGTCTGACACACAGAACTACATGGAGTCTCTGCAGAGTAGCCATGCAGGCACTTGCAGAGACCTAGGAGGCGTAGATACTTGGGCTCTCTGGACTTCCCAGAGCAAAAGTAACTGCAACTCTGGCAAAGCTGGCAGTTAGACTCCTGTACCTACCTCTAGGGAAAGAGGCTGAATCCAGGGCACTGAGCAGTGATAGTCTACAGGCCCCATTTCCACAGCACCTCACAGAATAGGACCCACTGGCTTGGAATTCCAGCCAGCCACTGGCAGCAGCAGTGCACCTCTCTGGGATGGATCTCCCCGGGGAGGAGTGGACAGCCATCTTTGCTGTTTGGGTGACTTAGCCACTCTAGCCTTCGGGCCTTGGGGAGTCCAAGCTGACAAGGGATGGAAGGGATCCCCCAGAACAGCACAGCTACTCCACAAAAATGTGGCCAGATTGCTTTTTAAAGCAGATCTCCAATTCTGTTTCTCATCACCAGGTAGGACCTCCCAGTTATGGTCTCCAACTATCCCACCAATGTTCTCTGGCTAATAGAGGTTTCTAACCTCCCTGGCATGGAGTTCCCAGAGGGAGGGGCAGGTTGCCATCTTTGCTGTTTGGGTGACTTAGTTATTCTGGCCTTTGGGTTTTGGAATGTCTGAGACTTCCAGGGGCTAAAGCAGACCTTCAGCACAGCACAGATGCTCTATGAAAACGTGGCCAAACTGCTTCTTTAAGTGAATCCCCAATTCCATTCCTCCTCACCAGGCAAGACTTCTCAACTGGGGTCCCCAACTACCTCCTACAGATGTGTTCAGGCTGGCAACAGGTCTGTACCTCCCTGGGATGGCGCTCCCATCTTTGGCTGCCATCTTTACTGTTTTTCAGCCTTCATTGGTGATACCTCCAGGTACTGGAAAATCAGAGGCAAGTAGACGCTGGAGCAGGTCCCCAGGATACCACAGCAGCCCTATGGAAAAGTGGTTAGACAGTTATGTGGGTTCCTGTTCCCATATCTCCTCACCTGGAAGGTCCTTCAAGACTGGACCTCCAGCCACCCGCTGCCAGAGCTATCGAACTAGTAACAACTTGGCAACTCCCTGGGCAGAGCCTCCAGGGGCAACTGTAAACCTCTCTGCCACTGCCTCTACAGTGGAACTGTCTTTGCTACCCTCAGACTAACAAAAGAACAAAGACCCTAAGTGCTTTATCTACACTTCCAACAAGCTGCAATCAACCCAAGGAGAAGAAGTCAGTCCCTCTCCCCCGTGCTCCACACACACTCCACTGCTCATCATCAGACAGGGACCCCTGGCTTGGGCCCACAGCACAGACCCTCCATCCTAGAGTGATTGCACCAAACATTTGCTGACCTGGGTCTCTCTAGAGTGGAGTCCCCAGGAGATAAGCAAGGGACCCTTGGCCATGACCTCTACCAAGGTTCCTTTCTCTGCTGTCACCAAGCTGGGGAAGGAACCTAAACATTAGATTGATCACCCAGAGCTGCAGTAGACAGCCTAGGAGTGCCAAACCACTGTCTACAGCCAGAACTAAAGGGGGAGAGGCACCCACACTTTCAGAGCAGCATTGAGAGGGAATGTAGCTGCAATTGTGAAGAAACAGGGAAGCCACGTGACCAATAAAGAGTCTACCAACTGACTAATAAGCCTGAGTGCCACCTACTGAATCACATCCCAAAGCTTCAACACCAAAAATACCTCACTAACTTTCCCACTCTGAAACCAGAGACAGGAAGTCAACTTCAAATAAAGACCCTGCACAAAGGTTTTTTCCAGTGAAAACATCCAGAAAAGAAGTCTATTGACTGTACTCAGTTTATACTGCATACTCAGTAATGAGGTATTAAAGGAATACCTCATGCAGAGATGAGGAAGAACCAGTGCAAGAACTCCAGTAACTCAAATGGCCAGAATGTTGTATGCCCTCCAAACAACTGCACCAGTCCTCCAGCAAGAGTTCTTAACTAGGCTGAACTGGCTGGAATGACAGAAATAGAATTCAGAATATGGATAGGACTAAAGGTCATCAAAATTCAGGAGGATGGAAAACCCAATTTAAAAATGTATGAATCACAATAAAGCAGTACAGGGATTAAAGGATAAAATAGCTGGTATAAAAAAAAACCTAACAGATCTGACAAAGCTGAATAGCATAATATAATAATTTCATAATGCAATCACAGATATTAACAGCAGAATAAACCAAGCTGAGGAATGACTTTTGGGTAAATAATGAAATTAAGGCAGAAATGAAGAAATTATTTGAAACTAATGAGAACAAAGATACAACATACCAGAATATCTGGGACACAGCTAAGACAGTGTTAGGAGGGAAATTCATAGCATTAAAATATATATCTTAAATTAACAACCAAACTTACCACTGAATGAGTTAAAGAAGCAAGAAGAAATCAACCCCAAATCTGGCAGAAGATGAGAAATAACCAAAATTAGAGCTGAACTGAAGGAAACTGAGAAACAAAAAGCCTTTCAAACAATGAATGAATCCAAGAGTTGTTTTTTTGAAAAATTCAATAAAATAGGCCATTTGCTAGAGTAATAAAGAAAAAAAGAGAGCAGATGCAAATAAACACAATTAGAAATGATGGAGGGAATTTTACCAATGACTCCACAGAAATAAAAACAACCACCAGAAATTACCATGAACAACTCTATGAAAACAAACTAGAAAACCTAGAAGATATGGATAAATTTCTGGACATATAGGTCCTCCAAAGAAGGAACCAGGAAGAAGTTGATTCCCTGAACAGACCAACAATGAACTCTGAAATTGAATCAGTAATAAATAGCCTACCAACCAAAAAAAAGCCCAGGAGCTGATGGATTCACAGCTGAATTCCACCAGATGTACAAAGAAGAGCTAGTGCAATTTCTACAGAAACTGTTACAAAAAATTGAGGAGGAGGGACTTCTCCCCAGCTCATTCGGTTAGGCCAGCATCATCCTGATACCAAAACCTGGCAGAGACACAACAAAAAAAGAAAAATTCAGGCCAGTATCCTTGATGAACGCTGATGTAACAATTCTCAACAAAATACTTGCAAATCAAGTCCAGCAGCACATCAAAAAGCTAATTCACCACAATTAAGTAGGCTTCATCCCTGGGATGCAAGTTGGTTTGATGTACACAAATCAATAAATGTGATTCATCACATAAACAGAAGTAAAGACAAAAACCACATAATTATCTCAATATATGCAGAAAAGGCTTTTGATAAAATTCAACACCTCTTCATGTTAAAAAGCTCTCGATAAACTAGGTATTGAAGGAACATACCTGAAAATAATAAGATCCATCTATGACAAACCCACAGCTAACATTATACTGAATTGACAAAAGCTGGAAGCATTCCTTTTGAAAACTGACATGAGATAAAGATGCCCTCTCTCACCAACCCTATTCAAGGTAATATTGGAATGCCTACCCAGAGCAATAAGGCAACAGAAAGTAGCAAAGGGCATCCAAATAGGAAGACAGGAAGTCAAACTATCTGTGTTTGCGGATGACATATTCTGTATATGGAAAACCTTATGGTCTTGGCCCCAAACTCCTTCAGCTGATAAATAACTTTGGCAAAGTTTCAGGGTACAAAAACAATGTACAAAAATCACTAGCGTTCTTATACATCAACAACGGCCAAACCAAGAGCCAAATCAGAATGGCAGTCTCATTCACGGTCTCCACAAAAATAATAAAGACATAGGAATACAGCTAACCAGGGAGGTGAAAGATCTCTACAATGAAAATTACAAAACACTGCTCAAAGAAATCAGAGATGACACAAACAAATGGAAAAACATCCCATGCTCATGGGTAGGAAGAATCAATATCATTAAAATGGCCATACTGCTCAAAGCAACTCACAGATTCAATGCTATTCCTATCAAACTACCAATGACACTCCTCACAGAACTAGAAACAACTATTTTAAAATTCTATGGAACCAAAAAAGAGCCAAATAGCCAAGGCAATCCTGAGCAAAAAGAGCAAAGCTGGAGTCATCACATCACCTGATTTCAAACTATAGTACTGGGCTACAGTAACCAAAACATCATGATAATGGTACAAAAACAAGCATATGGACCAAGGGAAGAGAATAGAAAGCTCAGAAATAAGGCTGCACACCTACAATCACCTGATCTTCAACAAAGCTGACAGAAACAAGCAATGGGGAAAAGACTCCCTATTCAACAAATGCTACTGGAATAATTGGCTAGTCATATGCAGAAGACTGAAGCTGGAACCCCTCCTTACATCACACACAAAAATCAACTCAAGATGGATTAGACTTAAATGAAAAACCCAATACTATAAAAACCCTGGAAGACAATCTAGGCAATACAATCCTGAACCTAGGAATGAGCAAAGATTTCATGACAGACATCAAAAGCAAACGCAACAAAATGAAAATTGACAAGTGGGATCTAATTAACCTTAAGAACTACTGCACAGCGAAACTATCAATAGAGTAACAGACTATCTACAGAATGGGAAAAAATATTTGCAAACTATGCATCTGTCAAAGGTCTAATATCTAGCATTGTTAAGAAACTTAAACATATTTACAAGAGAAAAACAGCCCCATTAAAAAGTGGACAAAGGACATGAGCAAACACTTCTCAAAAAAGACAGGCATGCAGCTCTCAAAAAATAACAGATGTTGGCAATGTTGCAGAGAAAAGGAACACTTACTTATACGCTGTTGGTGTGAGTGTAAATTAGTTCAAGTATTGCAGAAAGCAGTATGGCAATTCCTCAAAGAGCTAAAAGCAGAACTATCATGCAATCCAGCAATCCCCTTACTGGATATATACCCAGTGGAATAAAAGTAATTCTTCATAAAGACATACGTAAGTGAATATTCATTGCAGCACTATTAAGAATAGCAAAGACATGCAATCAACCTAAATGCCCATCAGTGACAGACTGGATAAAGAAAATGTGGTACATACACAACATGGAATACTATGCAGCCATAAAAAATGAGATCATGTCTTTTGCAGGAATATAGATGGAATTGTTGGCTATTATCTTCAGTGAACTAATGCAGCAACAGAAAACCAAACATTGCATGTTTTCACTTATAAGTGGGAGCTAAATGATGAGACCTTATGAAGACAAGGAAGGAAACAACAGACACTGGGGTCTTCTTGAGGGTAGAGGATGGGAGGAGGGAGAGGAGCAGAAACTATAACTATTGGATACTGGGCTTAATTCCTGGGTGATGAAATAATCTGTACAACAAACTCCTGTGACATGAGGTTTCCTATGTAAAAACATTTCATATGTACCCCTGAACCTGAAATAAAAGTTAATAAAAAGAGGTTTATTACTTATTCTTGGAGAATTGATCCCTTTATTTTTGTGTAATTTTCCTTTCTTTTCCTGATAACTTCCCTTGCTATGAATTCTGCTCTGTCTAAAATTAATATAAATATTCCCATTTTCTTTTGATTAGTATTAACGTGGTGTATCTCTAATCGTCCCATTACTTTTAATTTATATGTGTTTTTATTTTGATGAGTTTCTCATAAACAACATAGAGCTTTTATTTATTTTTATTTATTATTGTTATTATTATTTTTTGAGACAGAGTCTCTCTCTGTCACCCAGGCTGGAGTGCAGTGGCATGATCTTGGCTCACTGCAACCTCCGTCTCGTGGGTTCAAGCAATTCTCCTGCCTCAGCCTCCCCCAGTAACTGGGATTACAGGTGTGTGCCAACACGCCCAGCTAGTGGGTTTTTTTTTTGTATATATATATATTTTTTAGTAGAGACGGGGTTTCACCAGGCTGATTTCGAACTCCTGACCTCAAATGATCCGCTTACCTTGTCTTCCCAAAGTGTTGGATTTCAGGCGTGAGCTACCGTGCCCTGGTGAGTTATTTTTTTAAGTTAATTAATTAATCTATTAATTTTTGAGACAGAGTCTTTCTCTGTCACCCAGGCTACAGTATAATGGCATGATCTCAGCTCACTGCAACCTCCGCCTCCCAGGTTCAAGCGATTCTCATGCCTCAGCCTCTGAGTAGCTGGGATTGCAGGCATGTACCACCAGGCTAATTTTTGTATTTTTAGTAGAGGATGAGGTTTTGTCATGTTGGCTAGGCTGGTCTCGAACTCCTGGCCTCAAGTGATCCAACCGCCTCGGCCTCCCAAAGTTCTGGGATTGCAGGCATTGAATCACCACACCTGGCCGTATAGTTGAGTTTTTAAAATCTATTTTGACAATATCTGTCTTTTAATTGGTGTGTTGAGATAATCAGTGTTCAATATGATTGCTAATATAGTTGGATTAAAATGTCATGTTTGTTACTGTTTTCTATTTGTTTCCCTTATTCTTTTTTCCTAATTTTTTGTACTATTTTAAAAAATCAATTGCGTTTTTGTTTTTTTTGTTTGTTTGTTTTTTTGAAATAGAGTCTTGCTCTGTCGCCCAGGCCAGAGTACAGTGGCACAATCTCGGCTCACTGCAACCTCCACCTCCGGGGTTCAAGTGATTCTCCTGTCTCAGCCTCCTGAGTATCTGGCGTTACAGGCCTGTGCCACCACACCTGGCTAATTTTTGTATTTGCAGTAGAGATGGGGTTTCACCATGTTGGCCAGGCTGGTCTTGAACTCCTGACCTCAGGTGATCCACCCTCCTCGGCCTCCCAAAGTGCTAGGATTACAGGCGTGAGTCCCTGGGCCTGGCTCAGTTGTGGTTTTAATTGAGTTTTTTTTTTCTCTCTTCTTAGTATATCAGTGATAATTTTTTTTTAACTCCTTGACTGCCTTGAAGTTTGAAGTATACATTTACAGCTAACATAAGTCCATTTGCAAATAACACTTTACTGCTTCATGGGTAGTTCAGTACCTTATAATAACCAATTCATCTCATTTTTCATTGCCATCATTAATTTAACTCATGCAGAAGCATACATATATATACATATATGCATATATAATTGAATACATTGTTGCTATTATGATTTTGAAAAAAACTTTCATCTGTTAGATCAATTAAGAACAAGAAAGGCCGGGCGCGGTGGCTCAAGCCTGTAATCCCATCACTTTGGGAGGCTGAGGCGGGTGGATCACGAGGTCAGGAGATCGAGACCATCCTAGCTAACATGGTGAAACCCCGTCTCTACTAAAAATACAAAAAAAAAAACTAGCCGGGCGTGGTGGCGGGCGCCTGTAGTCCCAGCTACTCGGAGGCTGAGGCGGGAGAATGGCGTGAACCCAGGAGGTGGAGCTTGCAGTGAGCCCAGATCGCACCACTGCACTCCAGCCTGGGCGACAGAGCGAGACTCCGTCTCGAAAAAAAAAAAAAAAAAAAAAAAGAACAAGAAAAAGTTTTTAATTTTACCTTCACTTATTTATTTATGGATGCTTTTCCTTTCTTTATGTAGACCCAAGTTTCTGACATATATACTTTTTCTTCTGAGGAATGTTTAAAAGCCGTTTCTTGTCAGGCAGAAATACTGGCAACAAATCCTCTCAACTTTTTCTTTCCTTAGAAAGTCTTTATTTCATCCTCACTTTTCAGTGAAAATTTCACAGTGTGCAGAATTCTAGATTGGTGTTTTTTTTCTTTTTTTAACAGTAGTAGTTCATACCCTCCACCTTTTCGCTTGCACGGATTCTGAGAAGTCAGATTATTTCTTTTTTTTTAGATGGAGTCTCGCTCTGTTGCCCAAGCTGGAGTGCAGTGGTGCAGTCTCGGCTCACTGCAAGCTCGGCCTCCCAGGTTCACACCATTCCCCTGCCTCAGCCTCCCAAGTAGCTGGGACTACAGGCACCCACCACCACATCCAGCTAATTTTTTTTGTATTTTTAGTAGAGACAGGGTTTCATTGTGTTAGCCAAGCTGGTCTCAATCTCCTGACCTTGTGATCCACCCGCCTCGGCTTCCCAAAGTGCTGGGATTACAGGCGTGAGCCACTGAGCCCATCCAGATGTAATTCTTATCTTTGCTCCTGTATAGGTAAGGCATTTTTTCCCTCTGGTTTTATTCAGAATTTTTTTTTTTCATTTTTGATACACCGTAGTTTGAATATGATATGTATACGTGTTGTTATTTTGGTATTTATCTTGCTTGCTGTTCTCTGAGCATTCCAGATCTGTGGTTTGGTATGTGACATTACTCATGGGAAATTCATAGTCATGTTGCATTAAATATTTCATCTTTTCCTTTCTTTTTTCTCCTTCTGGTATTTCCATTATGCATATGTTATACCTTTTGTAGTTGTCCCACAGTTCTTGAATATTCTGTTCTTTCTTTTAATCTTTATTTTTCTCAAACATTCTTTTTTCAGTCATGTTCAGGCTACACACAAGCCCATCAAAAACATTATTTATTTCTATTACAGTGTTTTTATATGCAACATTTCAAGTGTTTTTTTGTTTTCATCTCTCTGCTTACGTTGTCCATTTCTTTTTGCATGCTGTCTATGTTGTTTATTAAAGCCCATCAAAAAGCATTCTTTATTTCTGTTATAGTGCTTTTTACATGTAACATTTATTTTTGAGTCTTTCTTAGAATTTTCATCTCTCTGCTCACATTGTCCATCTGTTTTTGCATGCTGTCTATGTAATTTACTAGAGTCTCAACATTTTAATCACAGTTGTTTTATTTTTAATTCAGAGTTTGATAGTTCCAGCATTTCTGCCATATCTGAGTATGGTACTGATGCTCACTCTGTCAGCTCAAACTCCATGTGTGTGAGTGTATGTTTTTTGTTTTTTTGTTTGTTTTTGCTTTGCTTTTTGGTATGCCTTGTAATTTTTTCTTGATAACCAGACATGATTTACTGGGTAAAAGGAACTGCTGTAAATAGGCCTTTAGTCGTGTGGTGGTCTGATGTTGGAGGAGGAAGCATTTTATAATTCTATGATTAGGTCTCAGTCCTTAGTAAGCTTGTTTCTCTGGACTGTGAACTTCACAAATGCTTCGTAGTCTCCCCTACCCACACTTAGGTTGGTGTATTAGTCTGTACTCATACTGCTATGAAGAAATACCTGAGACTGGGTAATTTATAAATAAAAGAGGTTTAATTGACTCACAGTTCTGCATAGCTGGGAGGCCTTAGGAAACTCATAATTATGGAAGAAGGCACCTCTTCACAGGGCAGCAGGAAAGAGAATAAGCACAAGCTGGGGAAATGCCAGACATTTACAAAAACAATCAGATCTTGTGATACTCACCCATTATCATGAGAACAGCATGGGGGACACCACTCCCATGATTCAATTACCTCCACGTGATCCCACCCTTGGCATGTGGAGATTATGGTGATTGCAATTCAAGGTGAGATTTGAGTGGGGACATGAGCCAAACCATATCATTCTTCCTCTGGCCCCTCCCAAACCTGGTGTCCTCACATTTCAAAACACAATCATGCCCTTCCAACGGTCCCCCAAAGCCTTAACCCATTCCATCACTAACCCAAAAGTCCAAGTCCAAAGTCTCATCTAAGACAAGGCAAATCCCTTCTACCTATGAGCCTGTAAAATCAAAAGCAAGTTAGTTACTTCCTAGATACAATGGAGGTACAGGCATTGGGTAAATTCATGCATTCCAAATGGGAGAAATTGGCCAAAACAAAGGGCTTACAGGCCCCATGCAAGTCTGATATCCAATAGGGCAGTCATTAAACCTTAAAGTTCCGAAATGATCTCCTTTAACTCCATGTCTCACATCCAGATCATGCTGATGCAAGCAGTGGGCTGCCATGGCCTTGGGAAGCTCTGCCCCTGTGGCTTTGCAGGGTACATCCTCACCCCTGGCTGCTTTCACAGGCTGGTGTTGAACGTCTGCAGCTTTTCTATGCATACAGTGCAAGTTGTCAGTGGATCTACCATTCTGGGGTCTGGAGGATGGAGGCCCTCTTCTCACAGCTCCACTAGGCAGTGTCCCAGCTTGGATTCTATGTGGGGGCTCCAACCCCACATTTCCCTTCCATAGTGCCCTAGCAAAGATTCTCCATGAAGGCTCTGCCCCTGGAGCAAACTTCTGCCTTGACATCCAGACATTTCCATACATCCTCTGAAATTTAGATGGAGGTTTCCCAACCTCTATTCTTGACTTCTGTGCACCTGCAGGCCCAACACCACATGTAAGCCACCAAGGCCTGGGGTTTTCACCCTCTGAAGCAGTGGCCTGAGCTATACCTTGGCTCCTTATAGCCATGGCTGGAGCTGAAGCAGCTGGGACACAGGGGACCATGTCCCAAGGCTGCACAGAGCAGGGGGGCCCTGGGTCCAGCCCACAAAACCATTTTTCCCTCCTAGACCTTAGGACCTGTGATGGGAGGGGATGCTATGAAGGTCTCTGACATGCCCTGGAGACATTTTCCCCATTGTCATGGTGATTAACATTTGGCTGCTTGTTACCTATGTACATTGCTGCAGGAGGATTGAATTTCTTACCAGAAAATGAGTTTTTATTTTCTATCACATTGTCAGGCTGCAAATTTTCCAAATTTTAAGGATCTGCTTTCTCTTGAACACTTTGCTGTTTAGAAATTTCTTCCATCAGATACCCTAAATCATCTCTTTCGGGTTTAAAGTTCCATAGATCTCTAGGGCAGGGGCAAAATGCCATCAGTCTCTTTGTTAAAGCATAGCAAGAGTGACCTTTACTCAAGTTCCCAACAAGTTACTCATTTCCATCTGAGACCACCTCTGCCTGGACTTCATTGTCTATATCACTATCAACATTTTGGTAAAAGCCATTTAACACGTCCCTAGGAAGTTCCAAACTTTCCCACATCTTCCTGTCTTCTGAGCCCTCCAAGTCTCTAGGAAGTTCCTAACTTTGCCACATTTTCCTGTCTTTTTCTGAGCCCTCCAAACTATTCCAACCTCTGTGTGTTACACAGTTCCAAAGCTGCTTCCACATTTTGATGTCTTTATAGCAGCACCCTAATACCTCAGTACAAATTTACTGTATTAGTTTGTTCTCACACTGCTATGAGGAAATATCTGAGACTGGCAAGTTATAAAGAAGAAAGGTTTAATTGACTCACAGTTTCACATGGCTGCGGAGGCCTCAGGAAACTTATAATTATGATGGAAGTCACCTCTTCACAAGGCGGCAGAAGAGAGGATGAGAACAAGCAGGTGAAATGCCAGACACTTATCAAACAACAAGACCTTTGGATATTTGCTCATTATCATGAGAACAGCACGGGGGGAAACTGTCCTCATGATTCGATTTCCTCCACCTGGTTGCGCCCTTGACACGTGGGGATTATGGAGATTACACTTCAAGGTGAGATTTGGGTGAGGACACAGCCAAACCATATCAGCTGGACAGAATGGCTTCACGGGGCTTGAAGTGGGTATTTTCCTTCTCCCAAGTAGAAGGCTAGAAGAAGCTGGAATTGTGTATTACCCATGTTTCACATGGAAGGCTAGAGCCAACTAGAGTTGGGTATTTACTTTCCCAGGATGAGTTAGGCTCTGATTAAACCACACAGCAGGTTACACTGTGATTAAATAGTTTCTCCTGAGGGCAGACCTTGTTAAGAGAACAATGCTCTGGTATGTTTTAAAAAGTTACTTTTCTCCTCTCCCTACCAAAAGTATGAGGGGATTTTTCTCCATTATTCACTGTGAGAATCTGGTCCAACTCCAGCAACTAAAAATCACCCACTGACTGGGTCCTTCTGGTGTCCTCATCCTCGTGTTGATGAGTGAGTTCTCACTCTGTTAGTTCCCACAAGAGCCAGTTGCTAGAAAGAGCCTGGCACCTCCCTTTTCACTCTTGCTTCCTCTCTCACCATCTGAGCACCACACAGGCTCCCGTTCACCTTCCACCATGCGTGTGAGCAGCCTGAAGCTCTTGACTGTTGTAGGGGCCCAATCTTAAACTTTTTTAGTCATCAGAATTATGAGCTGAATAAACCTTTTTTCTTTATAAATTACCTACCCAGACTCAGATATTTCTTAATAGCAACACTAGACAAAGAGATCTAAGAACTGTTGATGTTTCAGTTGGTTCAGCTTTTCACTTTTTGTTAGGTCAAAGTGGCAACTTTCAAGCTTCATATGTGCTGGAAGTTGTTGATGTGTTTTTAAAATAAATTTTATTTCAAAATATAGATAATTTTATGGTAACATTCTTGAAAATAGGTAACTCTCTCTGATAGTTTTCAGTTGTAATTTTTCACGCCTCATAGTTAACTAGTTTAAAGGATTACAAAAAATATTTAGCAATATCATTAATCTGAATAATGGATGCAAAAGTAACTACTTTGACAACTGATGATTTTGATAACTGTGTACCTCTGAAAAGCACTTTGGTCAGTAATCATTAAGAAAGCCAGTATGGAGAGTTTGGTGAAGTAGAAATGTTAAACTGTTTTCTAGCAATAGAGTTGTTGCTTTTTCATTAACTAGCACTTGTTCTTACATCAATTCTTTTTTATATCCTCAAAATCATAATACCTGAGTTCGGCAGTTTGTTCCAGGGAAAATAATTGAATCTGTTTTGGTCAAATAGAATGCCATCAGTTACCCTTATTTACCTGAATTTAAGAGGCATGTGAAATTGAATCCCATGGGCTACACACACTACTTTCTGATATTTATTATCTTGCTGAAGGTGAGCAGAACAACAGCTTTGCTCTTGCCCTGTGATTTTAGAGATAATATCTTGTTGACAACGGGCTTGGGCACTAGTGCTTTTGGAGGTGATGTGTTTGTCTAGTTGGAACCAGGGGCAGAGATAGCATCATTCCCACTGCGCCTGATTTAACTTGGCCTTGGATGATATCACAGATGGGGTTGGAAATTTCCACAGGAGATTACACAAATTTAACCATTATTTCAAGATTATATCTTTTTGTTTGAACAACTTAGCTCCAGAGATAACATTTTATAGACCCATCCTCCTTCTAAACTAATGTTACTGTCATTTGGATCTCTTCTGATGTCTTTCCCATAGACAATGGATTTTACTGAGTCATCCTTGGTCTATTTTTTTCCTGATCCTCACTGGGTTATTTGTGAGAGAGCTGGGGCCACTAGTAAAATCTCTGATTCTTGGTTACTGATTTTATCTGTGCAAAGCAAACCAGAACAGACGGATGAAGCCATTGACAGAACCTCTTACTACTATGCTGGGAAGCAGAGGCTCAGACTGTATTAGAATGATTAATGTACAGGGCGAGGGATTTTGTTTTGATCCTGGTTACATCTTCAGCATTTTTGGATGGGACAAAATCTATAAAGTAATGTTTATGGAAGTAAACAGCTGATTGATAGGACAGTCTTGGTTAGCCCTTTCAACCAGATGTCTAAGCATCAAGTGATAGAGCTAGGTTAGGCCATGACCCTTGAGTTCCTGATGAAAGGAAGCCAACTTTTATTCCTGAGATTGTGTTCATTCCGTACTTCTTATTTGACAACAGAATATAACACCCCTGGGTCAGTAGAGCCAGAGCAATTTGGAAGGTCAACATTCAACATACTTAGAGCTAGAAGGGCCAATTTAGACAAATTAAGCAAAAAAGATTGTTTTCTTTGAGTATAGACTGTCTGTCGAAGAAGACTCAAATTCTGTTCATGGCTATGCTCTAGTGTTTTGGCTGGCTGGTTTAGAGGTTCTGGTGTTTTCCCACCTCTCCAAAGTAAAATATTGACAGAAATGAATTCAGTGAGCTGATGAGGGAAGAGGAATGAGTGGATGAGATTGAGCAGATTCTGGGATTTTATAAACATCTTGGTGCTTTGGGAGGACTTGGGCATGATTTGATGTCTTCTGATGGGAAGGTGAAGTATTCTGGGCAGCTGGTGGAACTCCGTACTTCAAATTTGCTCTCTTGTTTTCTCCTGTAGAGCTGAGGGCTATGCCCTGCCACCAGGCCACAAAGTGTCACAGGTATGCCCAGTGCCCAGCCAGCACTACATTGTGGTTCTCACAAGGGCTCCTCTTCTCAGTGATGTCCTTCAAAGCTAACTGGGGCTTAGGTGTGCACCCCTTCCGCCAGAACCCAGAAGACATAGGTTGTCCTGGCTCCCCAGCCAGCCCAATCCAACCCTAAATAAAAACCTGAGCTTAAAAGAGGGGCAGATTTCTGTATACCAGTGTATTATGCAGTGGAAGGAAATTAAGAACCCCGAGTTCTCTCCCCAAATATGCTCTGGATTTGGGCTCTCAGCTTTTGGAGTGCTGATTGATTGTGTTACATTGCACAGCTTATTATAAAGCTAAGTCTTATTCTTACTGTAATTCTCCTGCTTAATTAATTCAAGGACGTTTAGTTCCAGGTACTAAGATTAGGGAAGGCGGTCTGAACCTCCTTGGCCTGAACTTCCTGTTTCCACGTGAAAAGACCTCCATTAGTTTCACCCTCCAGGCACTCCCACCTAATAATACTGAGATAAGAGGCTGGTCAGCCAGGGGTGTCTCAGTCCCTTCCTCTTTCCACAGATTCTAGTCTGCTCCTCCAAGCCCTCCACTGTAGAATGGAAGCCTGTGGTTTTCCTGGCACTGTGCGTGACTGAGAAGGTCAGTGTGGCTAATTCTGAGCTTCAACATCAGGAAGCCCATAGTTCCTTCACACTGAGCCGCCTCCTGCAGCGCAGTCATCCTCAGTAATAAAGCTGATATTTTAATCAATATCTGCCTTACTCTTTCATCTTGTCCCTCATTTGGTTTAGAATTCAGGTGGGGGAAAAAAATGTTTACTTTATTGGATTCCTAACCATGTGCTTGGCAGACACAGATGAATAAATACGGTTTCTATTCTCAGGAAATTCATAGAGCAATGGTGGGAGGTGGGTAGATAGAAACAGAAGCAAAAGAAAAAAAAAGTGAATTGGTGTAACTGGGGAAGTGGTGTAGTGGAATTCAAGAGCTTCAGCTCTGGACCCATTCAATCTTAGATGCATTCCTAAATGTGCCACTTAATAGATGAGACCCTGGGGAAGTAACTTTGCCTCAGTGCCTCAATTTTCTCATCTATAAAATGGGAATTAGAATACCCACCTCACAGATTATAAAGATTCAATGAGATGATATGTCTATAAATTGTTCAGCACAGTGCCAAGCATGAAGAAAAATCACCCTTTTGACTGTTGTTATTATAAGTGTGATATATATGCTGTGTAATCACAGGAGGGCACCTGTCTCTTCATGTGAGTGCTATTATCCAAAGAGAGGTAGAAAAGAATTCTGTCTATATCATAGAGCAATGATAAGCAAAGCAACCCCAGATTGTATCTAATATATATTCTGGAGCATCACTTTGTAGGTTCTAGTTTGCTTTTCAGTCTGTCAATTGGGTGGTAGATACTTTCCAGCCTGGCATCAGGCGCCAGGCAGAAAGGGATGGGCAACCACCAGGTTAGTGCAGCATGAATGTATATTGGTTTATGAAAGCAGCTAACTCCCACATGCAAGAGAAGAGTAAAAGAGAAGAATAGAACAGAAAAGAGAAGAAAAAAAGGAGGTGAGGAAAAGGAAGGAAAAAGAGGAAAGGGGAGAGGAGGAAAGGGAAGAATATTCTGTTCCTTCCAATAAATATGGCTGTGCAACAGTTTACATTAATATCACCAAAGTGATCAAATTAACTTATGGACTCACAGAATAATAATTCAAAATTGATACAAGGAAGTCACATACAAATTAGGATGGACAGAAGACACATAGAAAGAGGGATATGCATAAAAGATGCAGGGGAAAGACTTCATGAAAAAATATAGAAAGGAAATAGAGAACTGTACTACCATCCTCCTTTATCTGTCAATTTCTACTAAGAAGTTTTATACTCTTATTATATAATTATAAAGTTCACATATACACTTTCTGATCTACTCTATCTCTACAAGGTACTCAGTCTTTATGAGATGACTTTTTTCATATCCAGTTCTTGCTCTTGTTTTAATGTTCTGGTAGTTCAATCACTTTGCAGCAGGAAGAAGGAGACCCTCTTTTTTTTTTTTTCTTTTTTCTTTCTTTTCTTTTTTTTTTTTTGAGACAAGTCTTGTTTGTCACCCAGGCTGGAGGCAATGGCTGCTAATCTTGGTCATTGCAACCTCTGCCTCCTGATTCAAATTATTCTCCTGCCCCCAGCCTCCTGAGAAGTTGGGATTACAGGTGTGCACCACCACACCTGGCTAATTTTTTTTTTTTTTTTTTTTTTGGTATTTTTAGTAGAGACAGAGTTTCACCATGTTGGTCAGGCTGGTCTGGAGCTCCTGACCACGTGATCTGCCCGACTTGGCTTTTGAAAGTGCTGGGATTACAGGTGTGAGCCACAACGCCTGGCCAAGACCCTTCTTTTTAATATCAACATCCAACCGTCTACTTATGACCACACCCCGCCAACCTCCATCCACCTGGCTGCTCTATTCCAGTTGCAGCAGCCTCCTTCTTGCTCTTTAGCATTTGAGGTTCCTTTGGCTGGGATGTCCATCCCCCTGACTTCCACACTGCTTGCACCTTCACTTTCCTTGGATCCTGCCAATACTACCTTATTGGGAAAACTTTCTCTGGCCACTTTATTTCAATGAGAACTCTATCTCCCCAGAATACTCCTTCCCTTTTCTCCTGCTTTATTATTCTCCAAAGCCATAATCTCCATCTAACACAGTATATACCTTTACACGTTTGCTGGCTTATTGTTGTCTTTCCTTCTATCTTAGGTTGGATTTCCTAGAAACAGAACCTGAGAGAAGAATTCAGGTATATATTGAGGGAGTGCTCTTCAGGGAAACCAGTAAAGGGAGGGAATGATGCAGGATAGTGTGAGTGAAGCAGCCAGCTAAGGGTGTGCTTCCAGAGAGGTCTAGCCACGAGAAAGAATGGTACACTAATTGCATCTCCAGATGGCAAGAGACCCAGTCTTTGTACCCGCCTGTCAGTCAGTCATTGGCTGTGTGCTGAGTTTGGGGCATTGCGACTTCCTGGCTGAGGCAATGCCTTTGCACTGAGGTCAATTCTCTTGGGAATGGGACAGCTGGCAGCCAACATGCATAGAAACTGGGAGAGGAAGTGTTGGCCAGGTAAAAGGGATCCGAGACAGGCAACTAAATGACATCTAACACTTTCATTACAGTGTAATCTCCATGGTATTTCAGGCTTTCTGGTTTGCTCTGTGCTTGCTGTATTTCTAGCACACAGAACACAGCCTGGCACATAGTAAGTCTTCAATAAATATTTGTTGAATGACTTAATAATCTTAGTGAACTGGTGCAATGTGTATGCCAGGGGACATAATGGTGAATGAGATAGATATGGTCCCTGCCCTTGTGGAGGTACGGTTTAATGGGAATGCAGACATGAGCAATTCAAACGCAGTTTGATCAGTTCTATCACAAGAAAAGCAGAGTGGGCTAAGAACACACAGTAGAGACACTTAAACCCCAGAATTTGGACAGGGCAAGTACTAGAAACTTTGCGGTATGGTCTAGGTCTGTGTGTTTCATTGTAATTATTCACAGAAAGCAGAGGGCACATTAACAAAGTCGGGAAAATATTTGCAAGACTGCAGAATTACTATGAAGATTCTAATTTGGTTTTGTTTCACCCATGATTTCTGTCACAAATAGAAATATCAAAGGCTGAACGACCTGAACCAGGACTTCTTACATTTGCCCCACGGTCTGTCTGTTATCTCACCTTCACAATGAGAGGGTTGAACTTGAATTTCCTTCCTCAGGACTCTGGAGGGGCCTGAGTATTGGGCTCTGCCCATTCTGTGGTAGGAAATGAGGGAATGCCAGCCAGTCAACTATTACTGCCAGCTGGTCAGTATTTCCTGGGATTGAGAGATTGCCTTGGACATTTGGGAATTGGCATAGTTTTCCTTTAAAAGTATCAGTGTGGTATTTCTTAGGTGGCTTAGTAGGTAGATCCATTTAAAAAAAAGAGAACTCCGTTCCCCTGAAGAAAGCAGACAGCTACCACAGAGATGCCTTGGCCTCAGTTGGTGCTTGGTAACCCCAGTAATCAATGAATTTATTTGTAAGGTCTGGTCTGTCTAGGGGATTCTATACTGCACGGATGCAAACTGCCTTCCCCAACTTTTCCCAATTTGGTTTATACAGCTGTGTGTAAGATCCCAAATATTTGGGGGAATGTGTGTGTGTATGTGTGTGTGTGTGTGTGTGCAGGCATGCACATATGAGCTTGTGAATAGTTGGGGAAAGGCCATACGAGTTGAACTGGGGTAGTGTCTTCAACTACAGCATGAGTTTTTTGGAGAGAGAGTCTTGCTCTGCTGCCCAGGCTGGAGTATGTGGCACAATCACAGTTCACTGCAGCCTCAACCTCCTGGGCTCAAGTGATCCTCCTTCCTGCTTCAGCCTCCCAAGTAGGTGAGACCACAGATGTAAGCCACCAAACCCAGCTAATTTGTTTTGTACTTTTTGTAGAGACAGGGTCTCACTATGTTGCCCAGGCTGGTCTCAAACTCCTGGACTCAAATGGTTCTTCTGCCTTGGCCCCCAAAAGTGCTGGATTATAGGTGTGAACCCCTGCGTCCAGCCTACAGCATGACTTTTAATGTTTGATAGTCGTGTGCCTTTAGACATGTTCATAATTCATCCTGGAAAATGGTAAAAAAATAAGTTTTGTTGAAATATAAAAAGGCCATTGAAATGTCACAGAGTGGTTACCTAACAGTAAATTACATAAGGCCTGAAGGTAGGGGTGGGAGAGGGGATATTAGTCAGGAATTTCTAGTAATTTGAAGCCATGCAAAAACAACAATGTTCTCAGGCATTATTGTATTTGTTGCTAACTTCTGGCAGAGCGATTTTGAGGGTTTTTAGCTCTTCCCAGTCTGGGCAGTCACGTTGGCCTTGTCACTTCTGCCTCTTGCTTGTGCTGTGTTCAATGCCCTGAATGGGTGCTCTTGATTGGCTGCCGCCTTACCCACCCCTTGGCACAGCTGCCTTGAGGTCTGCCATGTTCATTGGGGAACACTCTGCTAATTTATTTTGCCAGCTTTGTGCTTAAATTTTTTCTAGATTCGGAGCTTTGATTGAAGGAATATAATATGTCACAAAAACAGCTTGTTTGATTTACCAAATACTAAGTTTTTGCAAGATGATAGTTCTTTAGAAGGAGATACTTCCTGAATGCTAGTTAGTTACAAAATTTGTTTTATGTAAGTTTGTTGAATGTTAGAATATTTGTAAAAACAGAGGTGGGTGCATAATGTCATAGTTCATTAATTGAATGCTGACCTAAATAACGATAGGATGGTATAATGGGAGGAGTCCTGGACTAGGAGGCAGGAAAGGATGATTCTTGGTACTGCTTGGTTATGACCTTTGGCAAGTCCCTTGACCTCTCTTGGCCTCAGTTTCTCCACAGAACTAGATAATGCATAAGGATCCTTCTAACTCTATAAGCAAAACTCTAGGTCTATGTAGCTGGAAAGCTTGCAAAATCAGCAAGGGTGTGTGTTTTCATTCAGGTATCTTAAACTCATCTTCTAGAACTTGTGAAAAATAAACCAAACAGTTGAAGGCTCCAGCTTATCTGACACCCTAACTTAATTTTAATCACATGTTGTTTTTATACGAAATAGATTACTAAGATAATAATATGCTTGGGTAAAAGGTATTGGCTCTAGACAAAGAAATTGTTTTTATTGGCTCTGCCAGTTCTTATAAGGGAAAGCTGATATTTTCTTCAGAAGTGGGGTACAGTCTCCCTTGGGAGAGCTCAATGCCATATAAGCCAACACATATACTGCCCTAGGGCTTAAACAATTCTATGCTGGAGATAATCAGAAATATGTACATATTTCTTTTTTCTTAAGCAGCACCCAGCAAATTCAGAAAGTTATCATACGTGAATTGTTTTCCTTTTCAGAGGAGAGATGTGCAATACTGAATAAGGAGAGAAATACTTTTCTAGGAGTATTTTTGTTTTTTGTTTTTCTGTGTGTTTTTTTTTTTTTTAGGAAAAAACCACTTTTGAGGCACAGTTGTCATAAAATGTCATTTGTAGCATGAACCAAATATAGAAACTCTGTCCCTTTGCAAAGAGAACTGCCTGTTAAGTGATGACCAGTCAGACTTACTTGATGACTCAGTACAGTGACAGACAATCATTAGAGCTGTTAGCTGTTACACTACGCAGAATAAACAGAAAACGGGCAAAATAGGGTCAAGTAGAATTGTCAACTTTTGCCTTTCAGAATCATTAAAGGGAGAACTAGGGCTGAGTGGGTTAGTTGTTTGAGTTATTCCATCAATCCGAAATTAGAATTACCTTCATACCTTCCTTGCCTTTCCAAACTTCTGGGCCACATCACCGAGAGTGGCCAGGACTCAGCTGATCTGCAGCAGGGAACCGCCCCCAGTCTGTGGCTGCTGCTACACTTGGGCTGAACCTGGGTATAAGGCCATTTCATACACTTTCAGATGTTTGTGTTTTGTCTTTGCAACATGATAAATATGATTAAAATAATATAATTTTTAATACTGTAGCTTATTGAATGATAAAAAGTGAGCCTCGCTGCTTTTTTAGCTATCCTTTTGGACACAGCTACTACAAGAAGAGACAATACTGGCAAACCAGGGGTTAAGGCACTACAAGGAGGCGGCAATTTTCTCTCACCTCATGAGGAGGAAAAGACTCAGTAATGGTTTTTACTTCCCTCCCCGATGTATTAGATTTCACGGGAAATTTAACATGGTATGTCTTTTGTATCAAATCACAGAATGAGGGCTTTTCACTGTGAGGAAATCCTATACACTAAAAAGGAATTTAGCAATTAGTAGGGTAAAATTCACACAAGCAAAAGTTTTATTACTTTACAAAAGGCTCTTTTAGTGAGCCAATCCCAGTGCTTTAAAAAGAACATGTTAAGTGAGGAGCATAAGCCTGTTTCCTGAGTAATGACTTCAGTTAAATTGACACACACATAGCCAAATATTCTTTGTGCCTGGCAGGACCCAGGAGAAATCACCTAATTTATAATTATAATGCCCATGTGCGCTGGCATCAAAATTTCCATCCCACTTGGATGCAAAATTGTACTTTAGTGCTCAAAAAGTTTTTTGTTTTTTTTTTCTTAACTACCTCTATGCCTTTGGATAAGGGACTCTTGTAGCTAACACCTTTTTATTTATGAGAAAGGTATTTGCAAGTCTTTTATTTTTTGTTTAAATTAGTTTTTACCAGAAAATAAGGGGCCGTGTACAGCATATTCCTGGAGACTAAATTAACTAATAGGGTTTAACTATCGGTTGAGTGTTCTGAGAAAATGTTTGGAAAATGAACTTATAAACCGAAGGCCAGTGTTCAGGGTCCTTAGAGAAATAATGATGGGTCCTGCTCACTGAACATTTTGTGCCTCAGAGTGGGCCAAAGGTGAGAGAAGAGGGAGAGAAAGTGACTAAGTGTGTGGAGAAGTTGGAGTGGTGCTTTTACCAATGGGTGTGCTCAGGATTTTTTTAGACAATGATATGTGCAAGTCATTATTTAGAACAATGTATGAAAGCGTATAGTAAACTTATGTGTGGATGATTGGAGCTGGCTATTAAGGAAAATACAGAACTGGTTTTCCAAATGCCTTGCAGACTGCCGGACTCTGGAATGCTGTTTGCAAGCTGCTCACAAGCGCTACTACCTAATTGGAGCTCTGTGTATCTCTGAGCTTACAACCCTGGGAGACTTTTAAAAAACTGTTGTCGTTAGAACCTTCTATTTTGAACAAACGGGCTAGTAAGAACAAAACTAGAAGTGTCTCTTGTACAAAAAAGAGAAGACTTAGCTTAGAAAACCTGAACACACTTTAAAAAAAATACCAGGAGGCTTTTATTTTTAGATTTCACTTTTGTGTTACACATATATATCATTTCCCACCTAAAGTGATCAGGAAGGAGTCTGAAGAATGAAGATAATTTTTAAATAACAAGTATTCTAATATTTGTTTATTCTGTGCCCAGGAAGCAGAGAGAACAACAAATGTGGTCCCTGTATTTTGTCTTTTTCATACTCTTTGCCCTGTGACTTCCTTTCTACTTCCTTATTTAGTCTGAATTTTAACGTGCAATATTCAAGTGGGCTTATAATGCTCATTTCCTTTCAATGAGATTTTCCAGTAAATGTACTGACTCCGCTGTTCACAGGAAATCACCCAGTTGGTGAGCACGTGTATAACTTTACCTTGATCTATAACCCGGGGTATCTGCCTGTCTCCGTGGCAGGATCCACCTCCTCTGCTGACAGGCTCTGTCTCTCTGTTTCTGCATTCATATTAAACACACAGAAGCAACATTTTACCTTTTAGAAGACATTAATTGAACAATTGGTATGTAATTTTCCTTCTTGCAAAAATAGATTATAACTATTGTTTAGAATAGAAAACTAGTAGAAAAATTTTTGGAATTATAATAACATAGACACATTTTTAAATAGTCAGAGAAGACAAAACAGTCACAGAGAGAAGATAAGAGTAATTCCACAGAGTTTGCCTGGGAGGGGAATGGGTCTTGGAAGGAAGTCTTTAGAAGAAATATTTGCTGCCAAAGAGACTACTTAAAGAAAGGGCTCACCAAGGCTTAGAAATGAGAGAGAGAGGGCAAGAGAGAGAATACTCCACCCATCGGCAAGCAAGGAGGCAGATACCAACTTGCCCTGAGAATCAAGACAGCCTTGTCTGTACAGAATAAGCACAAATACTTCTCATGTAAAGATATTTTCTAAGATGAATTTTTTAAAGGTAAAATGTTAAGATAGTATATGTCTCAAGAGTTTCTAAACACAATTAAGCATGAAGTAATCACAAACTCATCAGTTTATGCCCCTCTGTCATCATCATTATGAACATCTCCTTTCACTCTCAAAAATGGCTCTGACTGCATAATAAATGATACGATTGTGCTGATCAGGAGGAGCGTTTGGAAACGGGACCTTTATTGAATGAAGTGTTACATCATAGAGTCCTATCTTTGCCGTTAAAGATTTCAAAATCTCAAGCTGAAAACTCTGAAATAATATTCAGTGTAGAGGGAGGGTGAATGTTTCTGTCTTGTGTTAAAGAAATATGCAAGGGGTGGCCTCAAGTTCTCATTTCTGACTTCCTTTTCTGGTAATGCCGGCCGGAGCATTTCCAAGAAGTTTAATCTTCCTTTGTACAGGATTAAGAAAGGAACAAGGGACAGGATTTTTTTTAAACAATGATATGTGCAAGTCATTATTTAGAACATGACAAATGTACAGACATATCTTTCACATGAGCAAGGCAAATACAACTCCCTTGGATTTTCCTGCTAAACGTATACAATGGGCTGCCAGAAGTTTCAGTCCTAGGAAAGTAGGAAAAACACCAAGGGAGGTCTCTGACCATTTGATTAAGTCTAGAAACTGCCATTGATAGAAAATTCAGCAGAGAGATTCTTATCTTTCTGTGGTTGTTATAACAATGAAACACATATGTAAATAGTGATGTTGCTACCTAACCACAGCATTGAAATAGAATTCTTTCCTTACAGCCTTGGACTGCTTGGTCATCCTGAGAGAGTGCCCCTCTCTCAAATGTTCCCTCTACAACAGTGAGACTGTGATGAGAACAAATGCAGTTCAACAATCTGTCCAGGAGGGAGAAGCCAGGAGCTCCAATACTGACTGGTGTATGGATCTTCTTCAGTCTGATTCTTTCTAAGTTTCTTGCTAGTTCAGTGTCCCCTAGTGGTAACTGGCCTCATTAATGAACAGGCTGGTCACAGGAAATAGACTAGTAGACCTGTATAATCATGGTCTCGTTCATTAGTGTTTTATAATGAACATAAATTCTTAGGACCTACTAAGTACCAGGTAGTATGTCTTCTCATCAACCCTCTGAGTAGCAAATTAGCAACATCTAAAATAAGAAACAGAGGTTCTTACCCACAGACATAAGAAAACGGAGGTTCAAGGAGCTTAACGTGGCACAGCCAAAGATTGGTATGTTGTAAGAGTCAGAGCCGGGATTTGAAACTAGGATGTTTGACCCTTAGTCCTAATGTTGTTGTTGTTCTATTTGTTGATTTTTAACTGTATTCTCATGTTTCATGGTCCAAGATGACAGACATTTTCTAGATATAGATGCAGCATAGTGGCAATTAGGAAAGGAGGCTCAAGATCACTGAATCTCTTCTGCCTCGCCTTTGCTGCCTCTGAACTTTCTGACTTTGTGAGGGTTGGGAGGGCACAGGGTAGAATGAACAAAGAACGGGCCTTATGTGGGCGCACCCAGGTTTACATCCTAGCTCCACCACTCCACCATTCACTCAGTAAATATCTATGGAGTACTAACCATACTCCAGGCCCCAGAGACACAGTGATACAGAACCGAGGAAATATTTTTCACTGTGTTTCTCATTCTTTCTGATCCCCAGTTCTGTAAACTCTAAAATTGAGCTGAGTATACTACTGAATATTTTTGGAAGGTGAATATTGAAAGTTATCTAACATGTTATGAAAAGAAAGATAGCTGGTAATTGAGGGCAAAATGGTAATACTGATGGCCCAGTGCAAGGCAGCTTTTGCAAGCTGAAGACAACTGATTGGTCCAATATTCTTAGAACCCTCTTTTGAGCTGGCTGTCTGGAGATATAATGAAATCTGTGTACCATAACATATTTTACTTAGCCAAGTCCTGAATTCTCTTTGTGACATTAAAGGAATGATTTGTCTCTTCATCCACTCCAAGCTACAGAGGTGACAGTTTGTAATTGTGGACTTGGGTGTCAGTGTTGCCACAAAAACAAAAACAAAAAACTGATCTGTTTCCCAGCCAAAGGTTGGTGTCTAGATATTTGAGATGATGCCTTTGAGGAATATATTTAAAAGACTGAATGGTAACATGTTTTTTGTGAGCAAAATTTTACATTATAGTGATGCTAATATCATATTTACTTAGAACTTTGGGTATGTCAGAAGCATTTTGTTCCTTAAGGAACCACGTATTCCTTTTTCTAATACAATAATTGAGAAAACTAGCTTGGGAAACTAAAAAAAAAAAATCACTGAATGTTAGAACATGAGCATAAGTTAAAGATTTTCTAATTCAACCTCCTCATTTTACAGACTGGAACACAAGTAAGATTATGTGTCTTATTCAAAGTAATTCTTTAATTAATTCATTCAACACATATTTATTGTGTGTCTTTCATGCACCAGGTAGTGTCGTTCTACATGTTGGGGTTACAGCAGTGAGCAAAACAAACACAGTCACTGCTTTCATGGACTTTTATTCTAGTGAGAAGGGAGATATTTAATAAAAATTAAACAAAGAAATATATAAAAGGTCAGGTAATGCTAAATGTCAAAGAAAACATAACCAAGCAAGGTGAGGGCTAAAGGGTGATGAAGGGGAGTCCTTTCTTAGAAGCAATGTTCAGTAAAGGTGACATTTGAGCACAGTTCCAAATGAGGAAAGGGAGTGAACTGCATGGATATCTGGGGAAAGAGCATTGCAGCCAGAGAGAACAGTAAGTGCAAAGGCCCGGAGGTGGACTCCCACTTAAAGACCAAGGTGGCCAGAATACAAAGATGGAGGGCAAGAGGGGCAGGGAAATGTCATCTGAGAGCAGGGAGTGGAGGAGGCACATCCCACAGGGCCCGGCGGGTGTGGTAAGGGCTTTGAGCTTTTAGGTCCTGGAGGGTTTTGAGTTGAGAACAGACATGATCTGATTTATGTTTTAGAAGGATGACACAAGAGCCGAGATCAGACTCGAGTCCAGGTCTCTTTAAGGGAGAGCTCATAAGTCTTCCCACTGTCACATGAAATACTTACTGTATACTGGCAGCTGAAACTAAAGGGCAGATCTGGGAAATTTTTAGAAAATCTATATATTCATAATATTACCAAGATTGATGCTTTCTATCAGAATTTAGTAAACACAAAGTAATGAAAATTATGCTCACACCTTCTTTCATCTCTCTGAAGGAGAAATGACAACATTTCGATACTTTAACATCCTTAACATATTTTAACACATCTTCACCAACTTCCATGACTAAAATAAACTAGGGAAAATAAAACAATGTGCTCCTTGCTGAGAAATCACACACCTCTGGCTTAGGATTTAAGTGAGTGGAGAAAGAAGCTGCCCTCTGAGATCATTTTGTCTGTTCTTGGACTGTGGGATGCCTTTTGCACATTACGGGTCAAAATTTAAAAAGATTCTGTACTTGTGAAGAAAGAAGTTTGGTATTGTTCCTTAAAGTTGAGACTATTATTCTCCTCTTTTCATTCCTTACTTGATCTGATCAGTATTTTTCTTTCATGTAAGGCAGTAAAGTTCATCAAGTTGAACTGAGTTCAGAATTCCATTATTGTAACTGAATTATGATGTTTCAGACATTCTCTGATGGTAATAATAATAGCTGCTGTGGATTGAGAATCACTTTAGGGCTAGACGCTTTGCATACACTACCTCAAATCTATCCACACTCCTGCAAATGCATGCAGTTATCCCCATTTTACAGGAAACTGAGGCTCAGAGGGGTTAATTGATTAGTCCACATATACTCAGTCAACAAATAGCAGAACCATTATTTGGACCCTGTCTGGTGTCACAGCTGGTTAGCTTTTTTATTCACACACGTTATGGCTGTGATTCATGGAGAATTTCCACTAATTAGGATGATATAATGGAGTTGAGATATCTGGTGTGCACTCACATTCTGCTACTTTTAAATTCTTGTCTTAGAATAAGGAATCATACATTTCAGGATTGGGAGATACTTTATAGGTCATGTAGCCTAAACTCCCTGCTGATTCCTGCAAAAGCCTTGTCAAGCAATTTTTTTCCAGCTATGCTTGTGCACCTCTAGTGATGTGGAAAGCCTAAGGCAACACTTCCATTATTAGGCCGTTTGAAAATTACAAAGTTCCTCTTTACACTGAGTCAACATCAGTCTCCCTTTTTAGCTTTTGAAGCCACGTAGAACAGAGGCAGCCATGTAACTGGAAGACAGTAATCATACTCCCATTTCAACTTCCATAATGGAATTCCTTATTTACTTGATTTTTCCCTCGTAGAATTTAGTTTGAGGTCAGGTTTCCATCCTAGTTAATTTCTTCTGCACATTTTTGAGTTTGTCTCTCTTTTTTAAAGAGAAGCATTCAGAATCTAAGACATTTTTTGTTTTGTTTTTGATTGGGGTCAGACCATATGTCTGCCTTTGGGTGTCAGATCATGTTACTACTGACTCATGGTGAGGTTACCACTGACTCAAGCCCTGCTGTTTACCCACATTACTGCTAATAAAATATGCTTCCTCATCCTGGGCTCATACAGTTTTTATCGCTTGTCAGCATTTATCTTTATTAGTAAATATGCTTAGAAAGATTAAATCCCTTGCTCAAGATTTGCAAGTTATTCTGAATCCTAATGTCAAGGCAAACATCTCTACTTACAATCATTTTGCTTCATGAGTACATTTTTATTTCTTTTGCATGATGTCATGTATTTTCATTATGCAAATGATGTTTTGTAGCATAGGTAGAAATTTCTGTATGTGTTATTTTAAACATTGGGTACTGGGCTTAATACCTGGGTGACGAAAGAATCTGTACAACAAACCCCCATGACATGAGTTTACTTATGTAACAAACCTTCACATGTACCTCTGAACCTGAAATAAAAGTTAAAAAAACGGATATGTTAGTCTATCTTCACAGTGGATAGACTGCAGATACAGGCCTATAGACACCCTCTGATTCCTGGCAGATTGGTTTGCAGCAGTTTGTTACCTTGATCTTGGCTTGCAGCAAAATGTTGAATGTGGAGGAACCTGGGATCTCAAAGGAGATGTCAAGTTCTTACGAGCCTGGCCAATGTCCCATCCTGTTGTGAATTTCTTTCCAATTTTTCAACTATTTGGAACAAGGATGGAAATGGAGGTTTGCATAAAATGATGAAGTTCTTTTAGTTAGTACCTGTATTGTGACTTAATACCGACAGAAATCCTGAAAAGGGCATACTGAGAATAGATACACAAATTAGCTAAAACTGAGGCTTAACCATTGACAAATGTAGCAATTTCTGAGGCTCCAGGACAGACAAATGTTACTGACTTTTGTTCCAACTGATTTTTTTTCCAAAATCTGGAATAAACTTTTCTTCTCCTTCTTCTTTTTGAATTTGAGACAAGGTCTTGATCTGTCAGCCAGGCTGGAGTGCGGTGGCATGATCATAGCTCACTGCAGCCTCAAACCCCTGGACTCAAGAGATCCTCCCACCTCAGCCTCTGGAGGGGCTGGGACTATAGGTGCAAGCCACCATGCCCAGCTATTTTTTTGGTAGAGACAAGTCTCACTAAGTTGCCCAGGCTGGTCTCAAATTCCTGGCCTCAAGCAATCCTCTTGCCTCAGCCTCCCAAAGTGCTGGAATTACAGGCACTTTGAATCACTGCACTGGGCCCTGTGATAGACTCTCATAACACCTTTATTTCATACTCAGGAAAGGAATATATTGTAAAAAAAATACTGAATAGGGAGATATTTTCTGTGTGCTTTATGATTACCAGCAACACTTATATATACATGTCTAGAGTAAAAGTCCAATAAAATTATGCAAGTTTACCATTTTAAAATCTAGATATCGGCTTAAATATTGTCTAAAAATATTTTAAAATTGAAAATTTCTGAGGATTAAGAAGAAGGAATTTGGTAAATGTTGACAGTATATGAATTAAGCTAAGGAAAGAAATTCTGTAGGTTAAAAAACTAATAGCTTATAGGCAGGAACTTAGATTTAGAAAGTGAAATATTGTTGGCAAAAATCACAGTATAAAAGATATCTTCAAATTTATCCAATTAAGCTACAATTTAAAAATGTAGTTGTCCATTAGAAATAATACTAAAGATTAGATGAGGAGAAAGACATTGTTTTCATTATGTCCTTGTATATTATTTGCTTTTTAAAAAACAACTATGTGTATACATGATGAAAATGTATGTAACAATGAAAATATCTTTAGACTAAATATACATAGAAAATAATTAATGAAAACTGAAAAGTTTATCTATTAAATTTATAATGGGTTTTTGAGCGTTCCAAAAGTGACTCTACTAAGAACTACAAAGATGTGTGTTTCTATTGTTTTATTTCTACACCATTACCACACAGTTTTCATTACTCTTGCCTTGTAAGTGTATATTTTAGTGAAATAATATATGATAATATAAGTCCCCTTATTATTATTATTTTTTAAATCTAGTCTATTTTTCCTGTTTCTTTTTTCAGATGAAATTTGTAATTATTTATATCAACTTTAAAGACAGTCTTTATTAGGAAATTGAGTGGAATATCATTAAACACTTAAATTTTAATAATTTTAATCTGAAAGTATTGACAACTCCAGAATATAATGTTTTCTCAACAAATTAAATGGAATTTGTTTACAATCCTTATTTATTTCATGTCTTCAGATAATGTTTTGAAATTTGCTTCAAAAAATAGTTACACATTCCTGTTGAGCTAATTGCTGTGTAATTTAGGTTCTGTGTCTATAATTAAAATAATCTTTTCTATTATATTTTCTAGGTTTTGTTCATATATAAAAAAGAACTTTATTTAATAAATGATCACCTTTATATATTTCCATTATAATTTTTTAGTTAATTCTCTTGGGTTTTCTAGTCCAATAACCTACTGGTAACTATAATTTGGTCTACCTTTTAATCATATTTCACGATCTCTTATTTGCAATTCAGTTTAAAAATGGAAAGTTTGTAAGTTTGGCACCAAAAGCTGACTTGAGTGGATGTGAGGCTGTTTATAGTCATAATGATTCAACTTTGTGTGAATACTCATACATTTTAATCTAGAAGTATTACTGATTACAGAACGCTGCCCCCGTTTCTGTTGTTACAAGATATATAGTAAATTAACATTTCTAAAATCGGAAAACTTCTAAATTCTGAAATACTTCCAATCCCAGAGGCAAATAAGGAATGTAGACTATACTTATATACCTTTTTTAAACTTTTCTTATTGAGCTAGCTAGAATATTTTTCAGAGTTGAATAAGTGATAAGTGATTTTTATTCTTTTTTACTTTGATGAAATGTAATAATCTAATGTCTTGGAGTTAAGTATGATTGACTAAAATCAAAATAGACATTCTTTATCATGATAAAAAAGAATACCTTTTTAAAATAATGTGAATTTTCCTAATTTTCCAACTATTTGGAACAAATATAGAAATGGAGCTTTGCACAAAATGATGGAGTTCCTTTAGTACCCAAATTGTGACTTAACACCAAGACAGAAAATTCTGAAAAGGGCCTACTGAGAATAGACACACACATTAGCTAAAACTGAGGTTTAGCCATTGACAAGTGTAGCAATTTCTGAGTCCCCAGGGTAGGCAAATGTTAGTGATCTTTGTTTCAATTGATTTTTTCAAAAATCTGGAATAGAGTTTTCTTTTCTTCTTCTTTTTAATTTGAGACCCGGTCTTGTTCTGTCACCCAGGCTTTGTTTGCTGAGAGAAATACATTTTTGTTTCAAATATATACTCTGTGTTACTGAGATGATCATATTGTTTTCTACTTTGGTTTTGCAGTTTACATCATCTGTTCTGTGTTAGTTCATTCTTGTATTGCTATATAGGAATACCTGAGACTGGGTAATTTATGTAGAAAAGTGTTTTATTTTGGCTAACCATCCTGTAGTGTGTACAAAAAGCATGGTGCCAGCATCTGCTTCTGGTGAGACCTTAGGAAGCTTCCAATCATGGCAGAAAGTGAAGGGGAAGCAGGCATATCACATGACAAGAGTTGGAGCAAGGGAGAGAGGGAGGAGGTGCCACACTCATTCAACAGCCAGATCTCTGTGAACTCAAAGAGTGAGAACTCACTCATTATCTCAAGGACAACACCAAGCCCTTCATAAGGAATCTGTTCTCATGAACCAAATACTTGCCACTAGACCTATCTCCAACATTGGAGGCAACATGTCAACATGAAATTGACAGGAGACAAATATCCAAACCATATCATTCCACATCTGGCCCCCTAAATCCCGAATTCTTTCCACATTACAAAATACAATCATTCCTTCCCAATAGTCCCCCAAAGTTTTAACGCATTCCAGCATTAACTCAAAAGTTCAAGTCCCAAGTCCAAAGTCTCATCTGGAGGTGTGTTCCTTCCACCTATGAGCCTGTAAGACCAAAAACAAGTTATTTACTTCCAAGATACAATGGAGGTACAGGTATTGGATAAACATTTTGATTCCAGAATGGAGAAATCAACCACAAGAAACAGGTAACAGGCCCCAAGCAAGTCCAAAACCCAAGAAGGGAGTCATTAAATCTTAAAGCTCCAAAATAATTTCCTTTGGCTCCATTGAGGCACACTGGGACAAAGGGTGGCCTCCCAAGGCCTTGGACAGTCTGTCTCTATGGGTTTGCAGGGTGCAGCTCCAGTGGCTGCTCTCACAGGCTGGAGTTGAGTTTCTGTGGCTTTTCCAGGTTCAGGATTCAAGCTGCTGGAGGCTCTACCATTTTGAGGTCTGGAGGGCAGTGGCCCACTTCCCACAGCTCTACTAGGAAGTGCCCCAGTGAGGACTCTGTGTGGGAGCTCAAACCCCAAATTTACCCTCAGCACTGGCCCAGTAGAGTATCTCTGGGGACTCCACCCTGTAGCAAGCTTCTGCCTGGGCACCCAGTGTTTTTATACATCCTTTGAAATCTAGATGGAAGATGCTGAGTCTCCTTCACTCTTGCATTCTATGCACCTTCAGGCTTAGCACCACATGGAAGCCACCAAGACTTATGACTTGCATCCTCCTGAAGAATGGCTCAAACCCTACCTGAGGCCCTTTGAGCTGCAGCTGTAGCCAGGAGCTGGGATGCAGGGAGGAGTGTCCTGAGGCTGCAAGGGCTGCAGAGTCCTGGGTGTGGCCCCCAAAACCATTCTTTCCCCTAGGCCTCTGGACCTGCAATGGGAGGAACTGCCTAAAAGATCTCTGAAATGCCTTTGAGGCCCTTTCCCATTGTCTTGGATATTAACACTGGGGGCCCTTTTAGTCATGCTAATATCTCTAGCAAGTGGTTGCTCTGCAGCCTTTCTGGATTCTTTCTCCAACAAAATGCCAGATTGCATGCAAATTTTCTACAATTTTACTCCCTGCTTCCCTTTTAAACATAAGTTCCAACTTTAAGTCTTGTTTTTGCTCCTACATCTAAGCATAGGTAGTTAGAAGCAGCCATGCCACATCTTGAATGCTTTGCTTCTTATAAATTTCTTCTGCCAGATACCCTAAGTCATCACTCTTGAGTTCAGACTTCCACATATCCCTAGAATGAGAAAATGATGCAGCTAAGTTCTTTGCTGAGATAACACAGGTAACCTTTACTCCAGTTTACACTATATTCCTCATTTCCATCTGCAATCTTGTCAGCCTGGATTTCACTGTTCATATCTCTATCAAGATTTTGGTCACAACCATTTAGAAAGTCTCTAAGAAGTTCCAAACTTTGCCTCATCTTCCTGTCTTCTTCTGAGCTCCCCCAACATTTCCAACTTCAGCCTGTTACCAAATTCCAAAGTTGCTTCCACATTTTCAAGTATCCTGATAGCAATGTCCCCCTCCTCAGTACCAGTTTTGTGTGTTAGTCCCTTCTTGTATTGCTATAAAAGAATATCTGAGACTGGGTAATTTATAATGAAAAGTGATTTATTTTGGTTTATAGTTCCACAGACTGTCCATGAAGTGTGGTGCCAGCATCTCCTTCTGGTGAAGACTCAGGAAGCTTACAATGATGGTGTAAGGTTGAAGTGGGAGAAGGCATATCACATGGCAAGAGTGGGAGCAAGAGAGAGAGGAGGTGGGTGCCAGGCTCTTTTAAACAACCAGGTCTCATGTGAACTAATCAAATGAGAACTAACTCATTACCATGAGGACAGGCCCAAGACATTCATGAGGGATTTGCTCCCATAATCCAAACACCTCCCACTTGGCCTATCACCAACATTGGAGGTAACATTTCAACTTGAAAGTTGAAAGGGACACACATCCTTACCATATCAGGTCCCAATTTTTCACCCCTCTCATGTGACTTTACAGTTCCTCCTACTAAAAGGAAAGAGTATTATTTCTCCGTCCCTTGACTGGATTCAGTCATATAACTATTTTTGGCCAATATAACTAGGCAGAAATGACAGTGTACCAGTTCTGAAACTGTGCCGGCAGAGCCTTTGAATGTTTTTTTTGTCTCTCACACCTCTGCCATCATCATGAGAAGAATATGCCTTTGCTAGTCCCAAATCTGGGCTAGACATTCTTCTGCTCCAAAGAAGATGAGAGAGCTATGTGGAGCAGAGCCTTTCCGGATAAGGCCAGTCTAGGTCAATGAAACTCCAGCCAACACACTGACACTTGAACAAATGCTTTCTGGTGCATGCTGCTGAGATTTTATAATTGCCTGTTATACAGCATTGCAGCATTAGTTGGCTGATGCAAATATATTATTAGCTGATTATAATGATTGAATTTCTGGTATTAAACCATTTTACATTTCTGAAACAAAATTGAAGTTCCTAAAATAATAAATGTTTATGATTATTTTAACACAGGACTGAATTCAGTCTGCTTAATTGTTCATTTAGAACTTTCTGTTTGCATTCAGTGGTCATCTTGGTCTATTTTATCTTTCTCAGGTTGGGGCATTAAAGTTATGCTATCATCATAAAACATACTGGGACATTGCCCTAACTTCAACCTCAACATACAGCAGTGCATCCCAAATGCTGATTCATAGGAAAGTTCTCATGAATCCCTGGTATAATGAAAAATAAATAAAAAAATAAAAAAATAAATAAATAAATAAATAAATAAGGAAGATGCAATGGGTTTGATAATGTAATTTTATTTAAAGAATAGTCCTTAATTCTGGTCTTATGCACTTCCCATGTTCTCAATGTTGTATTATTTATTCATTTGCAAAATGATTCTGCTGATAAATGGTAATAAAAAAGAATGTTTCTACTACAAAAATTAAAACCTGACAATCCCATGTTGGTTTCTCCAACTTTTCCCCTTAGCTCTCATAGTTTTTGAAATCCAAAGTTTGAAACCATCTGTCTAGAATAATTTAAAGAGCATGTGATAAATATAAAATAATTTGTGCCTTGAGAATTGGAATTATTCTGAAGCAGTATGAAAGAGTGGTAGAGAATAAGAACTTTGAACCATATAGCCTCTAGCAGTCACTTAACCATTCCAAGAATCATTTTACTCCCTTGTAGAAGAGGGCTAATAAGTAGGTACCTTTTAGGTCTATTAGAAGGTCATATGTTACAAGATGCTTAGCATAATATTGTGCATACAGTAAGTACTTGATATGGCTTGACTGTGTCCCCACCTAAATCTCAACTGGAATTGTATCTCCCAGAATTTCCATGTGTTGTGGGAGGGACCCAGGGGGAGGTAATTGAATCACGGGGACTGATCTTTCCTGTGTTATTCTCGAGATAGTGGATAAGTCTCACAAGATCTGATGGGTTTATCCGGGGTTTCCACTTTTGCTTCTTTCTCATTTTCTCTTGCTGCTGCCACATAAGAAGTGCCTTTCACCTCCCACCATGATTCTGAGGCCTCCCCAGCCATGTGGAACTGTAGGTCCAATTAAACCTCTTTTTCTTCCCAGTCTCGGATATGTCTTTATCAGCAGCATGGAAACAGACTAATACAGTACTCAATAAATATCAGCTATTTACGTTACTAGTATTTTGGTATTTTTCTCTTAATATATTTTGCTCTTAAAATGTTTTCTGTTCTTGATTTAATTTTTAAAACTTTTTGAATTGAAGTAGAACATATATATTTAAATATGCAGAAATCAAAATGTATTACTTAATAATTAAAACAAATCAAACATATCCACGTAACCACCTAGGTCAAGAAACAGAATATTACCAGCATCTCAAGAATCTCCCATACAGACACATACAAGCACCCTACCAATGAAAAGTATTCATTATATATAATTCTCCTCAAAGGTATCCTGATTTCCAACACTGTAGATTATTTTTCTGTTTTTTGAAATTTTTATAAATAGAAGTATACAATGTATAATACGCAATTTTTTTTGGTCTGGAATCCGTTGCCTAAAATTGTATTTTTAAGATTCAAGTGTGCTGGTGTGACATTGTTTGGCTCTGTGTACCCACCCAAATCTCATCTTGAACTGTAATCCCCATGTGTCGAGGGAGAGACCTTTACTCCCCACATGTCGAGGCAGGGAGGTGATTGGATCAATGGGGGTGGTTTTCCCCATTCTGTTCTCATGATAGTGAATAAGTTCTCATGAGATCTGATGGTTTTATAAATGTCTGGAAGTTTCTCCTTCACTCTTTTGTCTCTCCTGATGCCTTGTGAAGAAGGTCCTGCTTCCCCTTCCCCTTCCACCATGATTGTAAGTTTCTGGAGTCCTCCCCAGCCATGTGGAGCTGTGAGTCAATTAAACCTCTTTCCTTTATAAATTTCCCAGTCTCAGGTATTTCTTTAAAGCACTGTGAAAATGAACTAATACAGTGCATGCAGCTAGGGATTTTTCATATTAATGTATAGTATCCAATTGTGTGATTAGAACACAATTTACTTATTCATGCTAATATTGATGGATTGTTTCCAATTTCATGATATGTCATCAAAAGTATAATCACAATTATTGGTCTTTTTGCGAATGAACTTTTGGATTTGTTAATATACTACTGGCTTTATGCTAGCTAATTAAGATCTGCTTTTATCTTTATTAATTCATTTGTCCTTCTTCTTGGCACTTTTCTTTCCTAAGTTTAAGTTGAACACTTAGTTTATTTAGCTTAATTTGGTGCAGATGTGTTTGCTTGTCCCAGATTTTTCATGAGATGAGATTTTTCATGAGATGAAATCTAAATGTGTTAGGAGGCAAAACTTGGGTATATTTTTCTGAACACAATTAAGTTGCTTTTAAATGTTAGTTTATGGTGTTGTGAGTTTTTGTTTTTTTCTTTATACTTATTTTAGTGGGAAGTTGTACTAGGCTCCATAATTGCTGTCCACCAAATCCTGTATGAAGCTGGAAGTCTGTACTATGGAAAATCTGCTAATTGTATCCATGCTCCCATCCATCCATCCATCTACCCATGCATGAATAATTATTATATGTGAAATACACCATGAGGTGCTAGAAAAATTTAGGTGAACAGATAGAAAGGTTTTCTTAAGGACAAGAGGGAGCTGCAATTAAACAGGGACTGACAGGATCAATTTGCATTTTAGAAAGGCAATTCTGACGGCAATATGGAGAACAAATTATAATTAAGCAAATTAGAATGTAGGAGCAGCTCTTCAGAAGAATGGATGACCTTCAGGGGCTCACTGCTCATAAGGAGCTGGTGAGATGTGGCAGTGTTTCCCCGGAGGGAACATTTTTTATTACATAAAGTCTCCACCATGCACCAGATCTGTTTTTTTGTTTTTGTTTTTGTTTTGGCACAAGAATAAGAAACTATGCCTTTAAAGAAGATAAAGTTTCTAATTGTTTCTTTTCAAAAGTTTCTTATCCTAATGTCTAATAGGAATCATTAGAAATTAATATTTTTCTAACTAGAGGCAGGTGATAATGTCTCAAAATTTCCAGAGCTGTTTTATATGAAATCTTAGCATTAATCTATTTCTTTTTCTATGACATTTTAAATACTAATGTAGCATTCCTAACATCTTTCCAGAATCCAAATTATATTTTATAGGAAGTGAAAAAGTCTTTGAGCCAGGCTGTTCATCCAAAGCATTAAGAGTTTCAGCTAGATAATTAGAGACTGGTTAAAAAAATGTGAATATGAAGTAGCAGAGCTAATTCTAATGAGCCACCTAGGACGATTAATCTTATTAGTTTAATGTTCTGTCATTTAACTTAATATTTTAAAAAACTATTGGAAATAAAGACACCATCACATGATGACTAATCGAAGCTGGAGCATTTGAAAGTGATTTGAGAGGGAAAGTGAGAGGTACCTCCTGGTGAATATATGAGCTTAAGGAGCAATGTGGTATTTGGGTTTCTGAACCTGCAGGTTCTACAGCCTTGTGCTTATACCCTGACTCATGAAGGAAAGGAGGCTGGCACAGGTAAAGAAAATACCAGAAGTGTCATAAAAGAGGGTTTGGTAATTCAGCAAAGCTCTGAGTCAGTAACTACCACAGGTCTGGCATGGCAATTGTAGGCCATGGACTATTAAAACAGCCTCATTCGAAATGAAATTTAAAAATGGAGGTCTTAGTCCTGGATCTCCTTTTTTTAAATAGCATTTTTAGAGAATTGACCACAATGCCCGAAAAAGGTTACAATTCATCAACCTAAGTCACCTATTTATGGTTTGGTGTTGATGCTTTTCTCTATTCACTCTCTAAGGTTAGTTAAGATGTTAGATTGTTTTCTTACCTTGATTTAGAAGAGAATGATGGTCCCTGGCTGGACAGGCACAAGGATATCTCTATAGGGTGGTGAGGGGTGAGGGATGAGGGCAGACTGGGGATGTGGGAACTGGAGGGAAAGATGGGAAGAGGAAAATAGCATGTGAAATTAAAGACATCTAAAGTTTTTGGTTTTCCTTAGATGACATTTATCAAAACAAATACATCGTTAAATGGTATTTAGTTGAGCAAGTACAGTAACTGAAAAAAGTAAATGAAGTATGAGTCTACTCCTGTATAATCAGAGCTCTAAATTCTTATTTTACTTTTTCTTCAATATGTAGTCTCAGTAAGAATTATATCAGAAGTGAATTCTTTATAAAGAATGAAGAAATTCTGGAATCAAGATAAAAGCATTGGCAAGTTACAGTTGAAAGCAAAGGGTGAATACTGGAATTTTCAAAAAAAATTTCTAACGCTCCAGCAAGGGGTTTTTAATTTATTTTTTAAACCACTGAGTACCAATAGCTTCCAGGAGAGGGGGATAGAGAGTCAACTGATTTGACTGAGGCTCTGTTAGAAAATCCAGTTTTAAAAGTTAAACCAGCCTGGCGCCATGGCTCATGCCTGTAATCCCAGCACTTTGGGAGGCCGAGGTGGGCGGATCGCTTGAGCCCAGGAGTTTGAGACCAGCCTGGGCAACATGGCATTACTCCGTCTCTACAAAAATACAAAAAATTGGCCAGGCGTAGTTGCGCACGCCTGTGGTCCTAGAAACACCGGAGGCTGAGGTGGGAGGATCACATAAACCTGGAAAGTCAAGGCTGCAGTGAGCTGAGATGGCATCACTGCACTCCAATCCAGGCACAGAGTGAGACCATCTCTCAAAAGAATGAATAAATAAATAAGAAAGAAAGAAAGAAATTCTAGTCTCTCAGGGCAATATTTCAGAACAGCTCTCCTTCGTATATTTGCCATACCTAGTTCTTTCTTAATTTCTTTCTTGACTTAATGACTTTGGTAGACATGTTTGTATAATTAATACTCTACCACTGAAATACATCGTGATCGACTGTCATTCCTGAACACTAAACCATATTAAATGTAAGGATGGTGCATGTAGCTTCACACTTCACATGCACAACTCAGTGAACACTGCTTCAATCATTCCTCCAAGCTTTTCAGTATTTCAACCCAGAGTCTGCATTCATCTAAGTCACTACGTGCCTCTATTCAAAATCCATATTTAGTTCAGTAAGTAAATATCTGTATAAGTATGAGCAATTTCAAAACCACACAAATGCTACTGTTTTGTTCATTACAAGTGTTCATCACAAAATATTGCCCTCAGCAGAAATGAATGTCTTTACCTGAAAAGGAATCAGGAAAAAGAATTGTTTTAACTTTGCCAAAAATGAGATAGAAACCTGTCTTATGACAGATAATCCTTAGATTATGAGATAAACTGCCTTCTTCATAATATTTCCCACACTTGTGACACTTTTGACTTTTTAATGTATTTCTAAGACAAAGTGATGTCTTAGAAGGGTGTTTCTGAAATTTAATTGTTGATGAGAGCCAACTAGTGGAAATAACCAGCGCAAGCTCTTCTGCCATGTCCTAACTAACTGAAGATGGGATCATAATAGCTGTAGTATGAACTCTGCCCACTCCTAAACTCTAGTCATGCCTGGGCATGCCTCCCAAGCTTTGTAATGGCTTGCAGAAGCCTGTTTCTAGGAGGGTGAGGAGGTTCCTGGGAGAGAAACAAAGAAGATAGATCCAGTCCCAAATGGTAGATTGGTCTGAATAAGGACTAACTTTTTGATTTATGATGAGAAACTAGAAGAAGGTCCAATGAGTGGGCTTTTACACAGAAAGCATTGAGTGAGAGGGTCCAAGCAAAAACCAAGCAAATTGGATGATGTCGCCTCTCTAACGATTCAGCAAGAGCAACAGTAGCTGCCCAGTCCTGATGCTTCCATCTGTCCCGGAAAATAGCCATTGGATCCTCTCCATTCAGGAGACAGGCATCTGTAGGCTGGGCCACCCTAGCCCGAGGAACCTGCCAGGACTTGAAATCTCTAGAAACAAAAGGCAGTTGTTTTTATACATTAAACACAATATCCAAATCAATAATTGCTGGTTTAAAGTCAAGTGGCCCAATCAGCTGTATATTTAAGGATATTCGTACAATAAATTTAGGTGACAGTTTGGTGACCCAAAGAAAGATTTTGTTACCACATTCCAAAGGGGCCTTTTTCCAGAGGCTGTATTGAGACCAAAGGGAGAGGCAGTTTTTGTGATCTCACTGAGTGTATTGTTGCAATTTATCTCCAAGCCCAGCCCCCACAACATGAACACTTCAATACTGTTGTGAGGAGAGAACAAAGTAAAGACTGGAAGGGCTATTTCTCTAAATTTAAGACATTAGTGCACCAGCAGTTTGGCCTGAATAGTTCTTTAACAGATTATGACCCCAAAGGAGGCAAGTGGATTATCTGCCTCCTTTCCAAGAGAACACTGTAAAATGCAGCTATTTCCTCTCTGCTGGGAGAGAAAAGTAACCATTGAGCATGGTGTTGGCTGGAAGATGCACTGGTAGAAAAGACAGGAGGGGGCAGTAGCAGACACCAGGAGTGGATTTGTTACTAAGTATAGGTGAGCCATCTACTGGAGGTGCCCAGAAATATTTGTGTGGTGGTGGGGATTTTGTAGGAGCCTGGAACTTCTACATTAGCAATTGAGTCTATGAAACATGAATTACAACTGCGTCTTAACCCCAAACATGCGTATAAACTGGGAAGATAGGTTTCAGCTAGGTATTATAGGAAAGTAATTCTGGTGCTTACAGTCAGTGAAGGTGAATTAACATTCGGAGCGCTTGAGGTTCCTCTTGGTGTCTTTGGCAAAAACTGCTTGGATCATACTTGACTTTAGACATTACAATGCAGAGGTGGTTTTTTGGAGGGGATTACTAATTGTCTCTTATATGTTCGGCACTACCTGGATGCTATAGAGGATGCAAGAGAAATATGACTATTCCTGTCCTTAGGGTGTCATGGTCTGGTGGGGGAGATAACACAAGTACACAGGCAACTTAGAAACAAAGTAAAAGTGGGAGTTAGGAAGATGCAGATATTTGGTTCATTCTCATAACTGTAATTACAATTAGCCCACGTTGGTGGACCTAAGCTGAATAATTCCCCTGGGCTAACCAGAAATTTTAAAAACCACAGCAGATATGCAGCTCTCATTTAATCCATCTTCTAAATTCCTTCTTTCTTTACTTGGATTTTATGCTTAACTGGTACTCTGCGTAATCGCTGTACAAGTTAAGACTTGCTGAGCTTAGTACTACTATTGCTTACATTGACTCAGCTTCGCATTTACATGGCCAGCGCTTCAACATTTCTTTATGATTATGCCAACTTCCTAATTTCACTGCCATTGAAATCCATTTGTTGGATAAATTAAATTTATAAACAATAACTTTTATATTATATACCATCGAATCTAAGAAACCATTGATAGTAAAATGTACCATTATTTTATGTACTACTAAGAAAAAAACCTGTCACTATACTTCCATCTCACTTAGAATTTTAAATTGATACTTTAATTAAAGGAGATCTCTAAGGCTTACTTATACAGAGAATTTTATCATATATTCTCCTTGTGCAAAATAAAAATAAACATGCAAGCAAAATAAATTGCTTAAGATATTCCTAAAACTTCACATTCAGAGTCTAACTCTTCCAAGTCACTTTTTAACCAAGAGTTGTTGGTGCTTTTCCACATAATGCTTCCTCCGTGGATCAGAAATATTGATGATGTATCATTACTTCTTTTAAAACTTTTTATTAAAGAAAGAATGCATATTACATGGATGTAGAGCTGAATCAGTTATCTCAAGGTAAACATCCATTAAACCACTACCCAGTCAAGAAAGACAGCATCATGAAATATCCAAGGATTCCCCTGTGCTGCTTCTCAGGCACTATCCTTGTTCCTCTACTGCCACTGCTGTTAGTATGTCATCATAGATTAATATATAGAATAGATTGCTTCTTTGTGTCATTTACATACATGGAATCATTCAGTATCATTCCTTTGTGTCTGACATTTTTTGCTTGACATTAGGTTATGAGCTATATTCTTGTTGTATGTAGTTTGGTTCATTCATTCTTATTGCTATAAAAGACTTAATTATGTGAATATACATAATTTTCTTTCTCCATTTTCCAGGTGATAGACAATTGAGTTGTTTCCATTTTATTTCATTACAGAGAATTCCACAATGAACAATCTTTCGCACATCTCTTTGTGCACACATATATAGGTATTATTCAGGAGTGGAAATCCTGTGTATTTTCAGCTTTAGTAAATAATGTCAACAGTTTTCCAAAGTGGTTAATAATGCCAACAGTTTTCCAAAGTGGTTGTGTAGATTTCTTATTACAAGAGAGTATTGTTTAATTTAATTAAACAATCAAAATTCCTTCAAGTGTGTTATGTCAAACGTCAATGTCCTGTGAAAACAATCTTGTTATTATTATTGTTTGACTATTTGGATTTAAATAGACATCTAGGTACCTGTTAAAAGAATACTAAAATTGTGAAATATGAGAATCGTCAGTAACTATTTTTAATTGATGACATATTCAGCTTGGATTGATGAGTAACTGATCTACTGATGTTCTTACACTAATATAAAAATAATGAGTAGGAATGGGTCAGGTGTATACACACATGTACATACACACACAGGATGGTGTACAAGAAAGAGCTTGAAGTTAAAGAGGATGAAAAGGATTAAAAGAAGCCTGATATCTAGCTTTTAGCCATAGGAAGTAAAATCCAAAGATGGCAAATTTTTAATTTTCCTCTTTAGATATATTTTATACACACAGTATTTTGCCTACTGAATCAAAGTCCTAGGTCATTTCACTTTTGTATTGACTAACATTGAAGCTCAATCTAAAGATATCTGTGTGGCAATAGTCACTACTCCCAAAGCAATGTGTGTGCTGAGGAATGGGGCTGTGGGAGCCTCAGAGGAGGAATTGGAACGATAGAAATAATGTCTAGAGCTGTCATTCTCTAAGGTGACCCTTTTGCATGGTGAAAATAATTTGCAAAATGATGGTTTAAGAGATGGCAACAGTGCTTATCAGAATGTCTTTATTTGACACTGAGGGAAGGAGTTTGCTTTTGCCAACAGAATAGTTGCCAATTATTTTTATTTTAAGTGTATTATATTTACAGGCTCTCTCTTTTCTTCCCCACCCTGCTCATAATTTTGAAATGCTTTTGGTCCTGTGGGTGAGATTATTGAAGAAACATTCACAAGAGATCTGGGCATTTGAAGGAGGAGGGCGGCTGAACCTGCAGGATGATCCATTAACAACTTGAAAAATAGCCACCATCCAGGGCAGAGAGGATGTTACGGGAATAATAGGCATCAGACGTTCTCTGTAGTTAAAGGTATTTCCTGTGAGAAAAAAAATAGAAGCCTAGGAGTTTTGGAAGGATCCTCCCTAAAGGGGTGCAAAACTTTTCCTTGCAAGTTTTGCAAGAAATAGAATGGGTAAAGCAATTTGTTCAAGAAATGGGTCTAAATGCCCTTTCATTTCTCTGCACCTTATTTTCCTCAAGCAATCAGTACTATAAGCAGGTGGAAAGAACATGCATGTCTTTTGTTATTCATGAGAATTTAAGGTGGTATAATGTCACATGGACTCCTTGAAATTAGGGACCATATCCAGAGGTGGTTTTTTTTTTTGTTTTTTTTTTTTCTGTTTCTCTTACAAATCCTGGCATATAGAAGGCATTTAATAAATGAGTTCTGAATATACTATTTTTAATTGACATTTATTCCTAACTTTCTCATAATTCTTCTCTAGGGTATCAATGTACCCTAGTATAGCTAGCCAATTTCATTGCCTTGTATATATTATTTTCTACAGTTTCCAAAGAATCAAATGCCTGAATCATTGCACTGGTGAAAGCTTTCCCCCAAAGTCACAAACAGTAAAATTTTTAGCAACTGAGACATCATTTTGTGCCAGGGAATATATGAACCTCACGTATGGCAAGATGGCCTTTTCTTGTTCTTCTTAGTCCTGTGAGGTTTTTTCTTTTTTTCTTTTCAATCAGTATCTAGTAGAAAAATTACCTTGAAATCTAGATACTTTGAGTTCATGTAGTATTTTTATTCCTATTCAGTTCCATCTTCTTTCTGCATTAATTATAATACAATGAAAACTAAATCAATAAGTTTAGTCTCCAGGCAATTAAGAAATTTAGCTCTAAGTAGAGCCTTTAGTAAACCTGAATCTTTAAGACTGCTGGACTTCTTTAAAAAAACGAAAAACATAGCCAGTTTTTGAACATTTGTTTTGTTTAATACTGTTCTGTACTGTAGCTATAGTGCCAATCAATTTAGCTCAAGGGTCTGTTTGACAAATGTCAGAGTCCTGGTGACCATGGTGCATAGAATTATGTCCAAGCTCCACAAGTCCACCATGGGGTCATCATATTTTTGGCTGGGGTAGAGTTCTGAGACAGCTCAAGATGGAATCTCCAAAAAGTTCCCCAGCTTCTTCTGGTCATCACGGAATGTTGTGCCAAAGCCAAAGTCAACTATTTTTATGCTGTAGTTGGCATGTAGAAGGAAGTTCTAGGACTTCAGGTCCCTGTGGATGATTTTCTTTTGGTGGTGGTATTCTATAACAGATCCAATTTGCCTGAACTTGCTTTGGGCCTCTTCTCCTTCATAGGCCATGTTCTAGGATATAGTCAAAGGACTCTCCACTGCTGTTGGACTCCAGGACTAAATACAAGGTGTCCATGGTGTTGATCACTTGAAAGAGCTTGATGACATTGGGATGATTTAGAGCCTTCATAATGCTGATCTCTCACTGTACACTCTGGAGGCTGGAGGATCTCTGCTGATCTTTCAGGATGACATTCACAGCCACCTGGGTCCCTGTGAGAATGTTCCAGCCCAACTTTACCTTGGTGAAGCTGCCTTGGTTATTTTCTTGAGGAGCTTGTAATCCTTAATAAGGGTCTTGTCATTAGCAGAGTTGGAAGCCAAACTGTGCCACATAGGTCACCGGCAAGTGACCTCCTAGCTTCACTAACTATAAACTCTAACTAGGAATGCTAACTACAACACTAACTATACAAACTATGCCACCTGCACATACTAATGAACACTGTTGGAGTTGCTCTGCTATTTGTAGATGACCTTTATGGCCATTTCAGTGCTGGTAATAATATGCTGGGCCAACTTCACTTTAGTTGTACCTGGGTGCTGGATGACGTCACCAGGAATCACCTCTCCCAGCCCCTGGCTCTGCCTACTTCTCTGTGTTGGAGACATTCTCAAGTCCTGACTAGATGCTGATCCAGGGATCATCTGGACTGATGACACCTCTGTCCTCAAGGAGCTGACACTCTAGCAAGGGCAGATAGGTAGATTGGGAAGACAGATTGAAATTGACAGTGGCTCTTGGGTAGAACAGAGACCCCTGAATGTAACAGATGTATTAGGAGAACATAGAGAACTCAAAAATGAGAATGGAGTCGTTGGACTTCCCAGAAAACAGGAATCAGCATCTGGCAAGTCACCAGGAACCAAGTCTGCTGCATTTCTTCCACTGTCCTTGGGCCACATCATCTCTCATCTGCTTCTGTCTACACATCACTACCTCCTCATATCTTAAAATCTGTTGGCTCTTCTCCATTTCCATTGCCCTGATCCTAGTCTTAAAGTAGTACCCTTTTATTCTTGCCCAGAAAACTGAAATGGCCTCCTCATTTTTCTCCTCAAATCCACTCACTCCTGCCTGTTTTCAATTTGTTTTCCTTCTCAATACTAACAGATTGGTAAAAAGTAGAAAATGTAGTCAATTGTTTTCCAGTGCCCCTACGTGATAGACATCAAAACTTCGACCATGACGGGGAACGGGAATACTGCTCACTCCCTCTGTGCCTTTGGACATACTGCCCTCCTTGTCAGAGGGTCCTGCAGCCCTATCCTTGCCTTTCTCAGGCATGGCAAAGGGTTAGCAGATGATAAGTGAGGGAAATGTGGGCACACTGTAAACACCAGCACTGTAAGAATCACTTTTCTTTTCTTACTGCTGTGACCGAGGTGATGTTCCAGATAAAGCCTGCTCAGTGAGCCTGAGTCCAGATCCAAGAGGATGCAGAGCAGAGCAATGGTAGCATATAGCGTGATAGATGAATTCCCCTGTTGACCCTTGCTATGTGGAGTCACTTGTTACTTAGCATCACCTAGCCTCCTGCCCTGATTGATGTATGTGGTCTATGAGCTCTTGCTTATTGCCCTATCTCTTGCTGAGGACTCTCTGGCTTTTCAGTAGTTCAGTAGTTATATATGTTGCCCTTCCCACCTTAGATGTTTCTCTATGTTATTCTCTTTCGTTGGAAAGTTCTTTACACCCTTTTTTTGTTGTTGTTGCCCAATTCACATTTCTTTACCAGTGAGATCTCAGCTTACGTGTGACATTCTCAGGAAAGAATTGTCTGGTCTGTGTACAAGTTACCTAGAATTCACTTTCTTTGTTATCATGTCTTTCACTAAACTATAATTTCCATGAAGACGGTGTATTAGTCTGTTTTCATGCTGCTGATAAAGACATATCTGAGACTGGGTAATTTACAAAAGAAAGAGGTTTAATGGACTTACAGATCCATGTGGCTGGGGAAGCCTCACAATCATGGTGGAAGGCAAGGATGAGCAAGTCACATTTTACATGGATGGCAGCAGGCAAAGACAGAACTTTGTACAGGGAAAGTTTGTACAAAACTTTGTACAGGGAAACGTGCCCTTATAGAACCATCAGATCTCATGGGACTTATTCACTATTACGAGAACAGCATGGGAAAAACCTGCCCCCATGATTCAATTACCTCTCACTGAGACCTTCCCACAATATGTGGGAAGTCAGGACGAGATTTGGGTGAGGACACAGCCAAACCATATCAGACAGAGACCAGGTATTTAGCTCAGACTTCTTTGAGGCCCTGCTTCCTCCCCACTATGGGCCAGGTCCTGTGCTGAGGACTGGAGGTAATGGGGTGAGTCAGTCATGAGCCCTGCTTTCACAAATCTGTCCCATAAAGGGAAAGGCAGACATGCAAGCAGCAGGATTGGAATCCTCTGTGTGTTCTAACAGGTAATGAGGATAAGTGATGCTGGGCAAAGGGAAGGCAAGGGAGACTGCCTTGAGGAGGGGTTGTCTAAGAGGGTTTAAAGAGGGAATTGGAATCATCCAAGTAGGGAGCTTGCTGAGATGGCATGGGATGGGGGTGAGGGGTTGTAGAGCAAGGAGACAGGGTTTTCAAAGCTTCAAAGAAGATGAGCCTGGGAGCAGCAGGGACCAGAGTGAACCTCTGGTATCTTTATTCTTGAGAATCCAAGCATTCTTGCTTCAGTGCCTCTGCAAGTAAAAAGTGGTAGGTGGTGTTTGCATACACTGTAAGAACCAGAACTCTATGTCCTGAACATCTAGAGGAGGGGTAATTACTTCCCACTGGGGAGGAAGACAGCTGGGGCAGGAGCAATGGGGAAGATTCTTTTCAGCTGAGGCTACAAGGGAATGGAAGCTGGGCTGACCAGGTTTGGGGAAGAGGAGTAGCTCAGCAGCAAAGGTAGGAGGCCTGCCTCTGCGAAGGTAGTAGAAGGAATGCAGTCTGTTCTCCCTGCTTACCATAAGTGGGGGTTGGCTTCCTGGGGACCAGCTGGCTGTGTAAGATCATATCGCACAATGGGGCCATTTTCTCTAGGTCCCCCCTGGATTAGAGAGTGACGATGAGCCCTGCCTCTCCTCTGTGCTAGTCACACCGTTTTCAAGTGCAGCAAAATTCACCAGGATAGGGCTGCCAGGAGCTTGCCCACTCAACTGATTGGAATAGGGAGGCCTGGGCAAATGATAGCTAGACAGTGAGGGACTGGGCTGGCTGCAGGAGATGGGAAGCTGCAGAGGTGGATGATGAAGAAGCTGAGGCTTCACGCTTCCAGGTGTCAGGGTCTCTGGCCTGGGCCGACTCCAATGCCAGTGGACTCCTTCCTGGGGGGCAGCTAGGTGCCTAACGTCTGCTGGCTGGGCTTCCAAGCTCTCAGACTCTAACTGGATGGACTCTCTGGATCAGCAAGTGGGTGTCATTTGGTGCGCCATGGCTGACCCATCAACCCTGGCAACCTGCAGTGCCAAGCTGAAGAGTCCACAGTCGTCTGTGTGCTCTGTGAGAAAAAGTGCTGTGATCTATTAGCCAGGTCTGCAGTAGGTGATGAAGGCGAGACCTATGATATGTGTGCCAGCCATTTGTCATCCCTGGTAGGGTTCACACCCTTATTTTGTGTATAGAGAAACTGAGGCTCAGAGGGAGGAATGTCTTCTTCCAGTCTGAGGTCCTTCTGCCTCCTGGTCTAGCCACCCCACAGCCCTCTGCGTTCTTGTGATGATGCATAATGAAGACAGCACTGTGTTTACAGGGAATCCATGCATACTGGATGTGTCTGGACCGACATTGTATTCCTCCTCTTTTTTTTCTTGGCCTATACCTTCAAATATTTAATGTGTCTTGTACATTACATTTGTGTGTTTTAAAGGATAATAAATCATCTGTGAACCAGCCATTCAGCTCCAGGGCTAGAACATTCCCAATAATTTGCATCCATGTGTTTGCAATTTGTCCTACCCCAGAGGTCACTGCAATCTGGAATTTTGTGTTTGTCATTCCCTTGCTCATAGAATTACTATATATGTCCAAAATGTATATTATTTGGTGTTTGTCCAGCTTTATGAAAATGGTATGTGATATGTAAACTTCTAAGAATTGCATTTTTTTACTCAATATTTTAACGATTCTAAGCTTTATCCATGCTGACATGTGTAGCTATAGTTTATTTTTACTGGTATGAAAATGAATAATGTGAATATTCCACAGTTGGTTTTGCATTCTCTCAGTGGATATTTGAGTCATATCCATTTTTTTTATTATTATTATTAACAATGTTGCTATGAGGAAATAAAGAAAAGTCACTTGGTGCAAATTACAAATAACTCCAGACCCCTTAAGGACAATACATATTTAAGAGAAGGAAAATGTGCTTTTGTTGGAAGATGCCAGCTGCTGGATTTGGTGATGACATATGTAGAAGTGAATTCCTATTTAGCAGGTCTGGGGGTGGGGCCTCACAGAACAGACACTGTTAAGGTTGTCTAACTACAGTACAGTCACCAGTTTTAAAACATTCCCCAGGTGATTCTGATTATGAGTAAAGTGTGGTTAACATGGATGTATAATATAGGTTTTCATATATTCAAAAATATTTTTGGTTAACATATGTATATAAGACACTATGTTAACACTGATATATGGGGAAAATTTTGCCAACCGAATTCAATAAGTACTTATTACATGTCTCCTCTGATAGGAAGTTCAACAGGGAATGAGTTAGAGGATTCTGTGTCTTAAAATGTGATTCATTCACCACTTGCATCATAATCATATTTTGTTTTAATGCAGATTCATGAACTTTAGCCCAGACTCTCTGCATCCAGTATTCCTGTGGATGTGGCCTAGGAATGTGCACATTCAACAAGCATCCTGGAAGGCTCTTTTATGGATTAAAGATTGAGAAACCCTACTTCAGGGCTTTTTTATTAAATGAGGTTTTAAAATATTTTATGGAAAGCAAAGGAGGAACTTCTTTCACATACGGAACATGGGTAAGGATTCCCAGAAGGGTATGTGAGATTTTAAGAAATGAATGAAATTACTATGGAAAGAATGAAGGAAATTCTAGGAAGAGGGTGAAGCAGGTACAAAAGTAAGGAAGCATAGTCCAGGAAGAGAGAGTGGCTTTCTGTGGGGAAAGGTGAAAGACAGAGAGGTAAATGCAAGAATGAAGAAAAAAGGAGCAGAGCAGGATGTCACAATGTTTGGTAAAACAGTGTTCATTGAAGGGATGAGGGCTGGTTTACAGTCCTCTTGTCAACCTCCTTCAAGTTCCCAACACTCTCATGCTCTTCTCTCACTATCCCAAATTTCCCTTCTAATCTCTTAATAGTGTCCATGGTCTGAATCTGCTCTAATTTCTTCCTTTTTTAAAAACTGTACCTAAGATGTCAGTGGAATGAATGGGTAAAAACCCCGGATAATCTGTCCCTCCATAAAAGCAATGAGACCAAGGGGAAAAGATGGTCAAAGTCGACTTTTTCAGAACTCTGGGTATTAATCAAAGGCTTGCAACAGTCTGAAGACCTTTTCTCCACACCCCCCAAAACAATGACCAAATCTGAATAAGAACAGTAAGCTTTTTAATGTTGTAAATTGCCCTATTCCCATCCTTTTCTTCCCAGCTGGGAGGCTTGAAAAATCAACATCTCTGTAATCTCAGGTGGAAACCAGCAGCCTAGCGGGCAGAATTGTTTGGAGCAGGCCAAAAGAACCATTCTCAGAAAATTGTCACTCTTTGACCAATCTGGAAGTTCCCTGGAAATGCCCACTCACAAAGCTTTTCTTTATTCGACCTGTCTCAGAACTCATTCTATGTGCACAGCCTTTTCCATGAGGGTGTTGGTTGAAAATAATGAACAGCAATTATGTTAGCATTGAAGCTATCTAAGTCCAATGACAGTTGGGAAAAACAAAAAGCTGACTAAAGTGATTAAAAGAGAAAGTTGGGAAATAAGATGTCCATAGGGGAATTTGAAAAGTTCCAACATATTCTAGAAGGGCCATGCATGTGTCCAGGGCTGTGTGCATGCCCAGGAAAGACCTAAGAAGGCCCTAAGCTCTCTAGGCTCTCACCTGTGACTGACTTTGAGACTGTGCAAGCAAAAGGCGAAGACAAAGTCAAGGTTGTACGTTGCTTGCCTGATTATTGAAGGTGTGCCCAAACATGCACACAGATCCCCTTGTCAAAGGTTTATTGGTTGAAATAACTTAAGAAAATCTCTGGCCACATATGAGCTGACCACTAAACTGACTGAGCAGAAAATTCAGTGGCCACACATGACCAAAAACTAGATACTTCATTGACTTAAGTAAGGAAAGTCACTCAGCAATCAACACTAGCAAAATCAACAACAATAACAGCAACAACAAACCTTGGGGATTCTGATTTCTGAGGTGCCACATTATATTATTTAAAATATCCAGGTGAATACAAAAAGTTATAAGGCATACAACAAAACAAGGAAGTAGACCCATGCACAGTGGAAAAAAGCAATCAATTAAAACTATCCCTGAGGAAGTCCAGATGCTGGATTTACTACTCAAAGATTTTAAACTGGCTATTTAAAATATTTCCGAGAACTAAGGAAACCATGTCTAAAGAACTGAAAGTATGAGAATGAGGTCCCACTAAATAGACAATGTCAACAATGAGATATAAGAAATAGAAAGTATGCAGATAAAAATAAAATAGCTCAAATGAAAAATTTACTAAAAGTGCTCAACAGATTTGATCTGGCAGAAGAAATAATCAGTGAATTTGAAGCTAGATCAATTGAGGTCTTTCAGTTTGAGATAGAAAAAAAGAGTGATAAAGAATGAACAGTCTCAGAAACCTATAGGGCACTATAAAGTGCATCAACATACTCAAACTGAGTGTCATGCGTGTCCGTGTGAAGAGACCACCAAACAGGCTTGTGTGAGCAATAAAGCTTTCTAATCACCTGGGTGCAGGCGGGCTGAGTCCGAAAAGAGAGTCAGCGAAAGGAGATAAGGATGGGGCCGTTTTATAGGATTTGGGTAGGTAAAGGAAAATTACAGTCAAAGGGGGGTTGTTCTCTGACGGGCAGGAGTAGGGGGTCACAAGATGCTCAGTGGGGGAGCTTTTTGAGCCAGGATGAGCCAGGAAAAGGAATTTCACAAGATAATGTCATCACTTAAGGTGAGGACCGGCCATTTTCACTTTTTTTGTGGTGGAATGTCATCGGTTAAGGCAAGGCAGGGCATTTGCACTTCTTTTGTGATTCTTCAGTTGCTTCAGGCCATCTGGGCGTAAATGTGCATGTCACAGGGGATGCGATGGCTTGGCTTGGGCTCAGAGGCCTGACACTGAGAGTTCCAGAAAAGAAGAGAGGGAAGGGACAGAACATTTGGTAAAGAAACAGAGGACAGGCCAGGTGCAGTGACTCGTGCCTGTAATCCCAGCACTTTAGGAGGCTGAGGCGGGCAGATCACGAGGTTAGGAGATGGAGACGATTCTGGCTAACACGGTGAAACCCTGTCTCTACTAAAAACACACAAAAATTAGCAGGAGATGGTGGAACATGCCTGTAGTCCCAGCTACTTGGGAGGCTGAGGCAGGGGAATCGCTTGAACCCAGGAGGCGGAAGTCGCAGTGAGCCAAGATCGTGCCACTGCACTCCAGCCTGGGTGATAGGGTAAGACTCTGTCTCAAAAAAAAAAAAAAAAAAAAAAAGAATAACGTTATTCAATACAACAAAGATGCTTAATAAACTCTTAAGTAGGATAAGAAAAGAGATCCACACCTAAACATATCTGTTTGAAACATATCTGTTGAAAACTAAAAACAACGAGAACCTTAAAGCAAGAGAAACAGCCTACCATGTAGATTAACAGTTGAATTCTCATTAGAAACCATGGAGGCCAGAATAGGCATATTCAAAGTGATAAAAGATAAAGTCTGTCAACCAATAATTCTACAAACAACAAGACTATATGCCAAAAAAGAAGAAATTGAGACTTTTCAAGACAAAAACAGAAAATTTGTTACTAGCAGACCTAACCTACAAGAAATGCTAATGGGATTACTTCAAGCTAAAATGAAAGGACACTCAACAGCAACTTAAATCTATTTGAAGAAATAAAGAGCACTGCTAACGATAAATAAAGAGCACTGTTAAAAGTAAATATATATGAAATTGTAAATATTGTATATAAAAGACAACTGTAGGAAACCACACTATAAATCTAAATTTCAGTAGCGTACAAACACTTGCTTCCATAAAGCTCCATTCCATCTCCCCATTTGTGATATATTATCATACAAATTACATCTTTATACCTTATATGCCCATGAACAATGAACACAGATTTAACATTTTACAATGAAAACAAACCATACCAAAACTTACGGGACACAGCTAAAGCAGTGAGTAGAGGGACACTCACAACTTTAAATGCCTATACTATGAAAGTAAAAAGATCTCAAATTAACAACCTAATCTACCATCTCAAAAAACTGGAAAGAGAAGAGTAAACTAAACTTAAAACAAGTAGAAGCAACAAAACAGCAATAATTGAAATATGAAATCAATAGAAAAATCAACAAAACCAAAAGTGCTTTGGAAAGATTAACAAAATTGACAAGCCTTTGGCTAGACTGACTTAGAAAAAAAGAGATACAACTCAAATTAATAAAAATTAGTAACAGAGGCCGGGCACGGTGGCTCACGCCTGTAATCCCAGCACTCTGGGAGGCCGAGGCGGGCGGATCCCAAGGTCAGGAGATCAAGACCATCCTGGCTAACACGGTGAAACCCCGTCTCTATAAAAATACAAAAAATTAGCTGGGCGTGGTGACGGGTGCCTGTAGTCCCAGCTACTGGGGAGGCTGAGGCAGGAGAATGGCTTGAACCCGGGAGGCGGAGCTTGCAGTGAGCCGAGATCGCGCCACTGCGCTCCAGCCTGGGCCACGAGCAAGACTCCGTCTCAAAAAAAAAGAAAAAAAAAAAAGAAAAAAAAATTAGTAACAAAACAGGGACATATTGACCTTACAGCAATAAAAAGGATTATATGGAAACAATTGTATGCAAATACATTAATTAACATTGATAAAATTGACAAATTCCTAGAATACAAACTGCTGGGACTAAGAGAAATAGAAAATTTGAAAAAAACTGTATTAATTAGATTGAGATTGAATAGTAATCAAAAACCTTCCTACAAGGAAATGCCCAGGCCCAGATGCCTTCACTAGTTAATTCTACCAAATGTTTAAAGAAAATTAACATCAAACTTTCACAAACTCTTCCAAATAAGAGAGGAAGAGGGAACATTTTTCCATTAATTATATGAGGCCAATATTACCATGATATCAACACCTGACAAAGACATCCCAAGAAAACGACAGACCAATATCCCTTATGAATATAGATGCAAAAATCCTCGACCAAATACTAGCAAACCACATATAACAATGTATACAAGCAATAATATACCATCACCAAGTGAAACTGATCCCAGGAATGGAGGGTTGGGTCAACATGTGAAAATCAATAAATATAACACACAATATTAATAGAATAAAGAACAAAAGATCATCTCAATAGATGCAGAAAAAGCATTAGACAATATTCAATATCCATTCATAGTAAAAACTGTCAACAAACTGGGAGTATACAGGAACTTTTTAACATAATATAAAGCATGTATGAAAACCCCACAGCTAACATACTTAATGGTAAAAGACTGAAAACTTTCTAAGACTAGGAACAAGACAAGAATTTCTACTCATCACTTCTTCAACATTGTTCTGAACATTCTGGTCAGAGAAATTATATAAGAAAGAGAAATAGAGGCATCCTAATCTGGATGGATCAGAAAGCAAGGGAGATAAAATTATTTCTATTCACAGATGGTATTGTCTTGTGTAAGTAACTTGCCAACAAATACCCAAGAAAATGATTGGAATAAATAAGTTCAGCAAAGTTGAAGAATACAAGATTAATATACAAAAATCAATTGCATTTCTATGTAGTAATAGTGAAGAATCCAAAATTGAAACTAAGAAATTTCATTTACGATAACATTAAAAGAACCAGATACTTAAATTTAACAAAAGAATTGCAATACTTGTACAAAAAAAAAACCTATAAAGCAGTGTTGAAAAACATTAAAGACCTAAGTAAACGGATAGATAACCCATCTACATGGGTTGGATTATTGAATAGTGTCAGGATGACAATATTCCCCAAACTGACGTACAGATGCAATGTAATCTTTATCAAATTCCAGCTGTCTTTCTTTTTATGTAGAAATTGACAAGTTGTTTGTAAATTCTGTATGAAAATGCAAGGGACCCGAAATAGCCAAAACCATCTTGAAAAAGAATAGAGTTTTGAAAGTTCCTAATTTAAAATTTATTAAGAAGTTACAGTAATCAAGACAGTGTGTTTGTTGCATAAGGATAGACTTATACATTAATGTAATAGAATTGGGAGTCCATGGCATGAAATCAAAGAATGTAATTTATATCAATTTGATTTTTATTGGCTGGATGCAGTCATCACATTCAGTGGAAAAGAAGAAAGGGTTTCAATAAATGTTTTGTATATATGATATTCACGGCAAAGAATTGAAGTTTGGACCTCACCACATTATCACCATATAGGAAAATGAACTCTCTAAATGGATCTATGGATACTGTAATATACTATAAAACTGCTTTCAAAGGAACATACTTTATGCAGCTTATAATAGTAATGGTTTTGTTTACCCATATACCAGTGATAAACAACAGGAAAAAATGATAAACTGATTCTATGAAAAATGGAAAAAATATTTTGTTTCAAACACCATTAAGGAAAAGTGGAAAAGACAGCCATGAATGGGAGTGTAATGTTTTATGAAATTAAAACATTTTGCTTCACACCCACACAGAAAGTGGAAAAGATGTCTGAATGGAGAAATGCAGCCAAAAATTATGAGCCCATTAGGAGGATTTTGTATCCAGAATACATAAAGAACTCTTACAACTCAACAATAAAGACAACCAAATTTTTTAAATAGGCAAAAAATCTGAATAGACACTTTCCCAAAGAAGAAATACAAATGGTCAATAAATAAATGAAAAGATGCTTGACATCATTAGTCATCAGGGAAACGCATACCGAAACCCTATGAGATACCACTTCACATCCATGAGGATGGCTGTAATGCTTTAAAGGAAAGCAACAGGTGTTAATGAGAATATGGAGAAATTGGAGCCCCCATACACTGCTGATGAGATTGTAAAACGATGCAAATATTTTGCTTAATAGTTGAATGTTTCCTTAGAATGTTAAACACAGAGTCGCCATATATCCTTGCAGTTCCAACCCTAGCTATATTCCCAAGAGAACTGAAAACAAATGTCCACACAAATATTGTACAAGAGTGTTCATATTAACAGCAGCCTAATTTATGGTAGCCAAAAGGTGGAGACAACCCAAATGCCCATTAACTGATGAAATGTGTTATGTTTATGTGATGGAGTATTCCATTCCATAAGTGGAATGAAGTATTGATATGTGCTACAACATGGATGAACCTTGAAAACATTATGCCAAGTGAAGGTGCCAGGGACAAAAGGCCACATATCACATGATTTCATTTGCATGGAATGTTCAGAATAGGCAACATCATAGAGCAAAAAGTGGTTGCCAGGGATTGAGGGGAGAGTGAATGGGGAGCGAGTAACTGCTAATGAGTATGGGGTTTCTCTTTGGGGTAATGAAAATGTTCTGGAATTAGATAGTGGTAATGGCTGTACAACTTTGTGAATAAGTTAAAAAACCACCAAGTAGCACATTTTAAATGGGTGAATGTCATGTTATTTAAATTACCTTTCAATTTTTAAAAATGTATCTGGATTTTGTTTTGTTTCCTGGGAGCCTTGCCCATTGGATACCCACTGGGAAAATTATTTAACTTCTGCCTAGAGAACAGCGTTAGAATAACAGAACAAATATTATAAGAAGGAAGATTTATGTCAGTATCATTCAATCAATCACTCAAAAACATATTTAATGATTCTCTCCTGCTAGACACCAGGAATGTCGTTTGAGTAAGACAGAAATGCATCCTGCTTTTAAGTGTCATACAGTCTAATTGGAGAACCCACTACAGTTAGAGTTGTCCAATAATGAAATGATCTCCCTCCAGAGTTATTAAGATGACCTCACAACACTGAGGTGTTCAAGAAGAGGCTGGATAATCACCTGTTGGAATGCCGTAGATAGAGTTCTAGTCCTGGGAAGTGCCATGTCTTCTAAGGCCTTAAATTAGACCTGAAATTCGGATCCGCTTGAAAAGCCTCAGTAATGTGTCAATAGTTAGTAGTTTGATTTTAGTGTTAAAGAAAGTTAAGGAATGCTTCTGGATTTTGGTCCTATTTTTAAAAATACTTAGTACAGAATTCGGGTCATTAACAAGACAATGCATATGGTCCCTACTGCAATTATAACTACCTAACTTTTCCTTTCTTGCATACTCTCTGTTTGTGCCCAGACTGCTCAGTATATGTTCAGGTTTCATTTCTTTTTTCTGCCTATATGACTTGCCTGCTGTTTAAAATACCTTGCAGTAGTCATGATACGGTAGAAAGAATGGTCAGGGTTCAAGGATATCTTCCAAAAGACATGGGACTCTCAGGATGTTTTTTGAATAGGCTTGGAGTCCAACTGAACTTAAAATCATGGCATTTCCTCTTAATAGATGGGTGATCTTCCTCAGATTACTTTGTTTTTCTGTGACTCAGTGCTTTCATCTGTAAAAGTATTTAACTTGCAAGTCTGTTAAAGCTTTCAAAATCATTTATAATCTTGGCACACAAGAATGGTAGCTATTATCAAAATGGTTTTGATAGCACAAAGATAAACTAAGAATTAAGGACAGTCCTTCTAAATAAAATTTTTGTTCAAAATATGCCTCTGGTTTTGAATATGAACACCAATCTAACTATTTTACCTAGAATAGGTAAACATTCAAGTATAGAGAAACATATGGGGTATTAGAAAGAGCACTGAATCAGGATTTGGAGATTTGAGTTCCATCTGTGGTTTTGATGTATGAAATAATGAGATTTTAAGTACGTAGTTTATATTTTTGAACATTAGTTCTCTCATATACCTAATATTGGGGTTACCCTACACCAGCATTTTTCAATAGGGTTCCTTGATTAACAATATGCAGTGTTTCTCAAATTTGTTTGAGAACTGAACAAATTTTTACAGAGCATCTCACAAGACCAGCGTGGCACAGAACACACGCCAGAAAGTGCTTCCCTTCATATCTCAGGAAGGCCTTTCCAGCACCAATGTTCCGAGATGGCTGCCTTCTGCACCTAAGGGTTGTCTAAACTTGAAACAATCTCTTAACTTCTCTAAGCTTCAGTTTTATGTCTATAAAATGGAGATAATAGAGATCTGGCTTACCTCACAACTTTGGTGGGAGAATCAACTAAATAATGTATTTGAAAATGTTTTATAAACTATAAAATACTACACAAACACAAGAGTTTCTTTGAAATTCATATCAAAAACTTTTTTAGAACATGAAGGTTTGTTAAGAATATTCAAGAGAATGTAAACAACAGATGTATGTGCATGTTTATATCAACAAGAGAAGTGTGCAGAATTTCTTTCTCCCACACCAAGGGAATTTCCTGATTATTCTTTGGGCTTGGGTTTAATGAGTATTACATATTTTGTATGTACCAGTGACTTTTTATAACTTCAAGATGCCTTTGATTAATTAGCAAATGAAGTGAATACAGTGAAACGGGGAAGGCCCTCTGGGCTATTTAATTGCTGAAGGACAGAGAGCACACATAGAGCTTCTGTTTCTTGTCCTCATAGATGGATCCAGTGATTTTTGTATATGGAAAATAGAATGGTTATAAGAGGTTTGGGGGTAAAGATACTATAAAGGTATGTGATGAAATGGAAAGAATGTGGTTTGGAGCCAGAAGACCTAAATGTGGTCCTGATTATGCCATTCACTGACTGAGTTATTTGGGACAAGCCATAACCCTATGAGAATCAGATTCCTCCTCTGTAAAATGAGGTTTTCGTAGAAAAATCAGATTTCTCCTCTGTAAAATGTTGTTTTTTTTTTTTTAAATAGCCATTGTAAGGCTATTGTAAAAGAAAATGAGAAAATTCTTTGTAATTCTAAATTGCTATAGAAATATTAACCATATGGCTTTGATAAGATATTTGAATCACATCTGAATTGATAAACAAGAAACCACTGGAAAATTCTGATTATGTGTGTCTGCACCAACTTCTTGACCTTATTTTTTAGCATTAAAAACATGTAAAAATATAATACAGCAAAAGCACATAAAATATATGATATACCATGTACAAAAATAACTATTATGTGGAATTCAATATAATTTAGTTTAAGGTGGACGTTATCAAAATCTATGTCTTTATATTATTGACCTTATGGTATGGGCTGCATAGACATCTTTTAAGAATGATTCTACTATGAAACAGACATAAAGGAGCATCCTTAAAAGCCTGTAATTTCTAAATAAAAGTTAGTGAACCTCTTTCTTCTCTGCCATTAAGACCCTGTATCTACAGACAAAAGAAATCCTAACTGGCAAGGTAGAAATTACTCTTTAATTCACACAATGTGTTATATTTCTGGAAAAGATAGTCTCAGGAGCAGTTTAATCTGATATGTGTCCCCATAAAAATGGAATTAAACTCAGTCGGGTGCGCTGACTCACGCCTGTAATCCCAGCACTTTGGGAGGCCAAGGCGGGCCCATCACGAGTTCAGGAGATCGAGACCATCCTGGCCAACATAGTGAAACCCCATCTCTACTAAAAATACAAAAATTAGCTCAGCGTGGTGGCGCATGCCTGTAATCCCAGCTACTCAGGAGCCTGAGACAGGAGAATCGCTTGAACTCGGGAGGCGGAGGTTGCAGTGAGCCGAGATTGTGCCACTGCACTCCAGCCTGGCAATAGAGCGAGACTCTGTCTCAAAAAAAAAAAAAAAAAAAAAAAAAGGAAAGGAATTGGACTCAAGTTATTTTTCTGAAAAGGAACTGATTGCCCAGCTTTTTATAGAATGAATCACAAATTTCATTTTTACCTACACATAATATTGCTTTATTTTATATAATAATCACTGGAATTTTTAGAAAGTGTTAGGAAGGAGTTGTTATAATAATCAGTTATATAAAACTGAATTTAATGATTCAGTTATATATAATATATATAATGATTTAGTTATATACTAAACTATATATAATTATTAATTTCAAACAACTTTTTAGTATAATAAACATGAAGGTGAAAACCTGCCTTTGTAAGTTTGTAAATGTGAATCCAATAACGTAATTTTTTCTTGTTGTGACTTTCAAGATCATTTGTTGACCTTCTGCTTTGCAAGGGGTTGGAATTCATTTTCTCTGCAATGATGATGAGCACAAAACATATAGAGAAGCCATCCTGTTCAAGTGAAAGCTGGCATGGTGAAATGGGAATGGTTTATTAAGAACTAGTATAAGTGGTTGATTGGATAAGAACTCAGAAAACAAAACAAGGCTCTAAAACATTTGAAAGTCTCAGTGGCAACTTGGGAAAATAGATATGACTCAGATTATAATTTAAATAGTGCCTGTGCCTTTGAATCACTGAAGTTATATGGTCAACTAGGGAGAATATCTAAAGATATCAACAGGTTAGATGAATCTCTTAAAGGATAACTTGTTGGAATCCTTTCTATAGTCTTATTAGGCCCTACGTGTGGAGGTGACACATGATCCTTAGGCATGAATCCAGAAAACATGCCATGTAGTCCCAAAATGAGGGTTACTGCAATGCAATTCCCAAAGTTTATTAATGCAAGAGAGTTGTTTTGTAACAACCTGGACAGATTCCTTTGGAAGATAGGTTTCTTTATGTTCAGGTCAAATTTAGCTTTGTGTTTTCATGGCCATGTTTATATATATATTCTTATATTTGCAAACACTATATGTATAGACTCTTCTAGAATCTCCACTTATCCAAATGACATATTTCTTATCAAAATGACATGTTTTTGCTCATCTATTCTTTTTTACAGCAGCCCTATAATTCCTTAACTTTCAATTGTATGAACTCTTTCTAGTTTAGTTATAATTGTTCAGTAGTGACTGAGGTGTTCATCTCTTTTCTTCTTTGGGAAATGGAAGAGAGATGAAAGTGTTATTTATTATTGTTATTCTCTGTATGATAGATTATTAAAATGACTACAAATTCCTTGCCTCTCTGCCTCCATACTCTTCTTATGTGATGTTTCAGATCTTTCTTTCAAGAGGGTTGGTCTATATCCCCACCCTTTGAAGAATGGGTTGGTCATGTGACTTACTTTGGCCAATGGAACATTAGCAAACACAATGCAAACAAAGGCTTGAAAAGCACTAGTGCATTGGGGTTTGCTTTCTTTTTGGGCTTGGAATTCTGAGACAGGCCACTGAGTGAACAACCTGGGCTAACCTACTGAAAGATGGAAGAAAACTGGGTTCTTGTCCACCAGCCAGCCAGCCAGCCATCAAGTTGGGTGAGGCCATGCAAGATCATGCTGTCACCGTCAAACACACTAGCTTACCACAGATGCATGAGAATGTTCAGAAAAGATCAGATAAACTTGCCCAGGCCAAAACAACTATCCAGTTGACTCACGGAATCATAAACTAGATCATAAGGATTAAAGAAAGTTCCTACACAGTATTACTTATCTATCGCTGTGTAATAAATCACCCTCAAACTTAACAGCTTAAAGTAACAAACATTTATTATCATATATCCTATATTGTATAGACTATATATCTATAGGATATTTTGTATCTTATATCATCTATTCTGTAGGTAGGAATCCAGGCATGGCTTATCTGGATGTCTCTGGCTCAAGGTCTCTCATAAAGTTGAAATCAAGGTGTTGGCTGAAGCTGCAGTCATCTCAAAACTTGACTGGGGAAGGATCCACTTCCAAACTTACCCACATGACTTTGGTGAACTTTAGGTCCTCTCTGGCTGGGCTGGAGATATCAGTTCCTTGCCACATCCCCTCCTCGCCTTGCCCCCCGGCCATTGAGCTGCTTATATCATGGCAGCTTGCTTCCTCTAGAGAGAAAGATCCAAGCAAGAGCAAGTGAAAGAAGCCCTGAAGGCAGAAGTCACAGTCCTTTTATAACCCAATCTTGGAAGTGACATTTCATCACATCTGCCAAATTTATTTGCTAGAAGCAAGTTACTAAATGCAGCCCTTATTCAAGGGAAGGAATTACCCAAGGACATCATAACAGGAGGCAGGTATCATTGAGAGTCATCTTTAAGTCTGCCTATTTCATATGCTCTTAGAAAAGTAAAATTTCTGGTTTTTGTATAGCCATAGGTGACAGGTAGCCACCATACCAATTTTAAACACATTTAATAGATCGACTATAATGTGTCTCAGTGAACATGCTTTTGCAAGCCCAACCAGTCAATATTAGCTCCTCATTTCTGTAAATTAATCAATCAGGAATGTATTTATCAGAAGAAGCACACCTCTGAGTATGACAACCAATCAACTAAAGTCTCACCCAAGTAACTGGTTCAACAAGTGATGTCAACTCACTTGATGACAATGAGTTTCAGGTAATAACCCTGAAAATCCACCAATCTCTGAACTCCATGTGTTCCCCAAACCTTCTATGAGGTGAGCAGTCTGCTCAGCTAGGAGAGATGGCTTGATCAGCATTGCTGTTCCCTACCATGTCAGCGATAAGTCAATCCTTGTGTTTTTTGTTTGTTTCACATATTGAGTGATGATCTATCACCTTCTAACAGTTCAATAGATGTTGTTTTTAGCCACTAAGTTTTGGTAGTAAGCTGTTAGGCAGCAAAAGTTAACTGATACACTGTCAAATAGCAGATCCTTCAGAAGTCATTCTGTTTTTCATCCTCAAAAGAGTGGAAGTTCAGCTCATTTGGCATGGAAATTGGGAAATATAGATTGTCAGCCATTAATGGGAATAATGGCTTATAAAAGTGGGTAAGAGTTAAAGTTATTATTGTCATGAATTCAGATTAACTTGTGATTCAAGACATTTTGTCACTCCTTTTAAAACCTAATTATAGATGTCTTAAGTGTTTCTGGAAAAATCTGTTAAATTCCTTCAGTGGACTTGATGTTTCCTCTTAAAACACAATGGTGTTGACATTGTGAAGGCACATACTCTCACATAACTGCAAAATAATTTCTGAGAAGCTGGTACCTGTAAGGTACCTTTTAAAGGCTCTGATTTATTTCTGTGGTTAAGAAAAGAGGAATTATTAAGAAATTGTTGGAAATGTGCTATGGCTAGGTTTTTCCTCCTCATATTTATAGGCTTTCATGTGAAGCTCCCTTAGCTCTGTATGGGTCAAAACATGTTTGTTCCATAGTATCTTGTGTTAATTTTCTAGAAGAACAGCACATTAAAAAAAAAAAACCTGGAGGTTTGTCACATACTGGTCAACAACCAGATGATCAGTAATCTCTACGAAGGAAGAATGTGGCAAAAAATATCTAAAAAATAAATTATTTCCCAAGCCATTACATTTAATGCATTTTAACTTAAAGCACATCTCAGTGTGTATAAAGAACTGGTGTTGAAAGGTTGTAATTGGAGATAAAATCAAGGTTGAATCTAAAATACTGTAATAAAGAATTCCAAGTACAAGTTGAGAGTACAGGGAGTTTTTGAGATAGTTTAAACACAGCAATGACATAATCAGAGCCATGTTTTAGGAATATAAATTTGGTATATGTGTAGGGTAAACAGTAGTGGGGAGAAAACAGATGGAAGCAGACTAGTTAGGAACCATCACAGCACGGGTCATGGGCATTAGTACTCCTCTACCATCCACATACCAACCACCTTAGAAGTCACCTAACAGCTGTACACCAGTCTCTTATCTGTAAAACAAAGTGAGGTTAAGCTACATGATCATTTAGGTCCTTTGTAAAACCTAAAAACAACAACAAAACTCCTTAACTTTCTGGGGTCTTAGGAAGCAACATTAAAGCCATGGAAGAGTTTGGGCTATTAAAAGAGCAAAACCCAACCTTGGTTGAGTGTTGGTCAAAGATAAGCCTCCTTTGCTTACTTCAACCACATCCTAAAGTAGAAATCCCACTTACACAATAGTTGACAGATGGCCTTGAGTCTCTGCTTCAATACTTCCAGTAATAGAGAACTCACTCTTATGAAAGAGATCACTTCATTTCTGGGCAGCTCCAACTGTGTTTTCATGTCCTTTGCTGCTGAGGTAAAATTTACTTGTTCTTATTAGGTCTGCTCTCTGGAATTACACAGAAGTCCACTTTTTCTTCTGTGTGACCACTAAACTTGAGCCCATCCCTCTAAACTAAACACTCTAAAGTATTTTTAACTGTTTTTAGAGGATGTGATTTTTGGACTTTTCGCCATCTCAAACACCCAGAAGGAAAGTGTCACAGCTTATGTGAATCCCCAAATGCTGCTGTGACAGTTCTCGGCTCCTCCTTCTCAATCCACCCTTGCCCTGGCTGTCAGAATGAGAACACAGCTCAGACATTCTCCCTCCAAGATCAAAACTCGTGGTTCTCTAGTGTGTGGGCTCCAAGAATGAGGTTTGTGGAATGACCCCAGAGTGATCTATGGATTAACAAACTGGCTGGGACTGAACAGCCCTCATTCCCAGTGGGGAGGGCTGTACCTGAGCCCAATTTGCCAAATAAATGGCGACCTCTGGATTGGTGGCTTCTTTCCCACAGCACAAGGGGCTGTGAATTCCCATGGGTCCCCAAAGTCCACCGGACCTGGTCAGATGGCACTTCTCAGCACTCCCCTAATCAGCAAGCACTTAACTTCAGCCTGCTAAACACCTGAGTCTGAAGATGTTTGTTCTCCCAACTAATCCACTTTCAAGTTTGTACCATAAGATTTCATAGCAGGAGTTCAGGGTCCTTTCCCAGCAATGCAAATTCACTGTGTGTCTGGCTACACTGCCCTGGGTTCCAACTCCTGAGCCTCAGGGGTTCTGAAAAGGCACAGGTCTCCAAACCTCTTCTTTCTGATCTTTGGGTTACATGTTTCCCCAGTAAATCTTGTACCATCTGCCTACTCTGAAGTTGTGAAATTCATAGTCATCCATTCCACCAAAGAGTTATAGTATACGCACATATACATACACACAGAATTTACACAAACATATACATCGTTTCCCTCCTAATTTCTTCCCTTTGCTGGGAGATTAGGTTTCGCGTTTGCACTGAATGTATTCTTGTTTCTCTAAGCCATGTGGATTGAATTTCTCTCATAATGGATTTTTCTGAAAGCAAAAGTATTAATTCCAATTACCTGTTTATTTTTCAAGGGGTAATACCTGCTCTTAACCCAAAGGGCATGATGTTACTCCACAAATATACCTATCAGCTGAAGATAATATCTCAGGGGAGGATGCTCAGGGGCTTTCCAGGCCTCCAGAAAAGCTCCCTCTTTGGGAGGATCCTCCAGACAGCCAGCCTCTCGAGTGCGACCAAGAAGGGATCAGGGGCTATGGTTTGTTTACATAGATCTCTAATCCCTGAGCCCAGGGTCTCTGGTAGTTTGTTTGCGAAAGCAAGGTTTTTAGTTCACAAACTTGAACCATTGGTACTCAAGCTTGTCTCTGGTTACTCAGTCATCTTTCCACCCAGCATTATATAAATGCTCCTTCAATCATCTGCAAGCAGGAAGGGGTAATGTCAGCTGTTCCTAGGAGTTCCAGATGGTCACTGGGGCATACTGGAGACCCCTATGGAGTTGAAGGGACTTGCAGGTATGATTTAAAGAGCAAGAAGTCTAAGGGAGGAGTTCACACCTGTTCTTTATCTTTTGCTAAGAAACCTCTGTATTATGCCCATCAGGTAAAGAGGCAGGCCATTTCTCAGATTAGAAAGACCCATTTTCCATAGTAAAGGTGGACCCAATTTCCTCTGAATGGTATGCACTCATAGCATGCCTTCTGGCCGTGACACTTCGTGATGAATATTTCAGCCTGCTCATAAGAGCTGGTGAGTGTCTACTGGGTATTAATATTTACTATGTGCCAGGCACAGTTCTAATTGTTTACAGAATTTTAACCTTTTTAATCTACAGGAGAGGAATCTGGCAGAGATATTCTTATTAACCCCGTTTGACAAATGAAGAAACTAAGGCACAGGGAGTTAGTAGCCTGCTCTGGGTTTCACAGTGAAAAGGTGTGGTAGAGCCAGGATTTGGACCCGAACAGTCAGGCTCCAAAGTCCAAGCTTCACCGCGGCACATACTGCCCTTCCAGACATCTCTGTCCCTTCAGGGTGACCCCCAACTTATCCTTCCAAGTCTGTCTCCTTACTCCTCTGTAGTAAAACTGGAGTACTCGCTCTTTTCTGAACAAAATCTGTTTTCCCCACCTGTGTGTCCTCCATTCCCATCTCCACACCCCATCCCCACCTGTAAATCTCCCATCAGTTTTGGTGAGAGTCCATCTCAAAGATACTATCAAAGCAAAAGAAACTAACATTTGCTAAGCTCCTGTTACTTTTTGGGTTTTGTGCTAAGGAAACTCACATAAAATATTTTATTTAATTTTCGGTCCAACTCTTTGACATAGGACAGTAGATTTCCCCATTTTCCAAATAAGAAAAAACTCTCAGATAAGTACCCTGCTCAGCTGTGAAGAGCAGTACTGGGCTGACTGCAGCTGTGCACAGTGGTGCCTTAAGCATTAGAGGTGTCCTCCCTTTACCTTGGTCCTCCCATATAGCACTTTGTGCAGCTCTCACGACACTTCCCTGTACCATATAGGCATTTGTGTAATATTCCTGTAATACTATTTCTGGTAGCAGGAATTGTATCACGCTCCTTTCTTCCCTGGGGTGTCCAGCCTAGTCATTTGTACCTAGGTCAATAATAAGTATCTGTGTAACTGAATGAAACTGAATGGAGGATCAGGGAGGCAGGCATTGTGGAGGAGACAGGCTCAGTCTTGCCAGCTTCAACACTTCTTCCAAGTTCCTAAATAATGAGCTGTCAAGTTTCCTTGAGTTGCTAACCCTTTTGGGAAGGAAAAAATGAACTGAAACAAGCAGGTACGTGCCTCAATCCACCAGAAGAGGAAACTCCTGCTTTCAGACATGACAAGTCTCCAAAATATGTGGTGTTAACTCCAATCGCGCACATCTAGCACAACTTGTAACTGCACAGGCGTGTGCAAACGAGCTCAGGAGTAGAGACATTCTAACCCAAGGTTGACAGAACACATTAAAACACCACAAAAGCAACTTAACTTGAATATTACATGGCTCCTACAAAAGAAAATCATTTGCTTAGTAACTTTCTTTTATCAAATGCCATGTTTTTACTTAAATGTGTCTATTAAATAGCCTCAGTTTGTTGTATGCCAGCTGTGTAAGTTATTAGCTGAGGAGTGCAAGGTACCATGTCTGTTCCACCATTGCTGGATCCTGAGTTCCTGAAAATGAACACAACAGCACAAAACAAAATATTTCCTTTTCTCTTTCTGCTGCCTTCTTCTCTCTCATTCTGAAGCAGGGGGCTGAGAGTTATAGACAATTCAGCCATTCAGCAAAAATACTTTTAATATACCAGCCCTCTTTATCTTGCTCTGATTCCAAATAGCTGAAAAACAGGAGTGACTTTAAAATCCATAAAGTTGATGATACAATTGCCAATAAAGTACTGGAGAAAGAGAAGGAATAACTTAGCTTACATTTTATCCTCTATATAAAAATGGTTTTAGGGCAGTCATGGAAGCATGGCTTGGGAGAAAATGGATTTGAATTGATCAAAAGGCTGGATCATAAATTTGAAGGGGGAAAAACTGGATACAGGGAGACCAGGAGATGAATTATGGCAGTAGTTTTCTAAAAGATGATAAGGACACCCCAAATCAGTGTTAAAAGGAATTATCATTTGGGAGGTGCTGGGAAAGGGTTGTCAACTGGATGAGGATTGGTGAGGAATCAAGGGCCGTTCCCTATCTGACTCTTGGGTGAACAGTGTTACCACCAATCGACTCTGAGGGTAGCAGGAGGTGGAACAGCTTAGACTTGCTTGCTTCAGTTTCCTGGTAAAGTAGGGAGCAACATCATTGGCTACTAATGAGAGGAGAGCCAGTCTGTTAGGCTTGAGGATGGTGGAGGTCTACAATGGTAACCGAACACAGAGAAGTTATTGACCAAACAAAATGAAAAGAGTGAAGGGTGGAACCGGAAAACACACCGATGGAGAAGTATGACTTTCTAGCAGTGTTGCAGTGCCCAGCTGTAAGAAGAGAGAGAGCAGAGTGTGACAGCAATAAATACAGAATAAGCTTCATTAAAGGAGATCTGTCAGGTGACCTTGTTGTTTACTTGGTCTAACATACTCTTGATTGCCAAAGTCTTTACCGAGATAGTCAGATAATAACTACTCAGGCCAGATACTGACCCACACTATTTGTGTTTTCAACTAATCAGTGTATAAACTAATACATTTAGAGTAATCAGTGTGAGAAGCATTTGAGGGAGCTAGGACTGGAAGCAAAGAGACTAGCCAGGGGCAGTCCATGCAAAAGATAAAGTTCTGATCTAATGCAATATTAGTTGGGATGTAACTCAGGATTCTATGAAGCCAACAAGAATGTTTTTTTTTTTTTTTGTTTTGTTTGTCTGTTTTAATGTATGACTGAGCCCCCAAAAGAAAAGTGAAGACATAGCATTTTTAAGAGGCAGTGTGACTTGACAGGTAAGAACACTGGCTCTGGTAAGTCAACTCTCTCAGTTCAAATCCCAACTATATTGCATACAAATTGTGTGACAACTCCTATGAGGCACAATAATTATTTCCATTTTACAGATGAGGCAAAATCAGGTTTAGGTAACTTGTTCAAGTTGTACAGTTGTAGAAATTAAATAGGTTAGTATGTGCAAAGGACTTGGTAAAACTGCCTGATACCTATTAAGAACTCAGTAAACATTTGTATTACTCTTATGTATATTTAACCTAAATATTGTCCTCACCTAAAAAAATCATCTTGTTCTTGATATTAAAATCAAAATGCTTAAAGGTCGCATCTGCAGTGCCCTCTCCAAGATTTGTGTACATTCCTGTAGCAGCAGTTCTCGTTCAAATTTTCTTTGCTCATGAAACTCTTTAACTCACTTCTCATCTCCTGTGGCTGTTCTGTTTTTCTACCTTGTTTTGGTTCAAATGTAGAGCACAATCTCCTCTCCTAGATTTCTGTAAAGTGCTTCCATCACGATGCAGTTAGAAGAATTTTGCCCAAAGTTTAGAGGGTGATAGAGTGGCAGCTTTACCACAGCACAACTTAACATGAAATATTAGATGCCTTTGTTTTCGCAAGTCCGTTGGACATATCCATTGTCAGGAATGTATACTAGTGATTTTCTTGCCTCGCATGACCAAGTTGCTGAACCTCTTCCTCTCTCTTTCAGTCTCAACTTCTTTATCTCTCTTCCTTTTTAGCCTGATAGCCTCATGTCTTCTTTTGGCTGCCAAAGGAACTCTATCTTTTTGTTTTGTTTTGTTTTCAACAGTTAGCTTTCTCTTTGTTTCACATCTCCGCCTTGCAGAACAATGACCTATCAAGGTGTTTTGTCAAACAAAAAATAATACTTTCCCTGGGAAAAAGCTGCTGTTAACTTTTAAAGTACATTTTCCTCATTGAATGTACTAATATTCCCAACTAAAAAAAATGCAACATAGTGTTGTTCTAATATAAGTGTCTAGTTAACTCTATATGATTCACAAACCCAAGTAATGAAAAAATCTCTTTTTATTCAATTTGATAATACAGTAGTTTGTTTAGGATTTTTGCATCTTTGTTCATGAGAGATTTAGGTTTGCAATTTTCTTTTTTGGTAATGTTCTTTTCAGTCAAATTTATATTGGCTTTAGAAAATAAATTGGAAATGCCTATTGTCCTTTTTCTCTTCCCTGGAAAAGTTTGTATAAAAGTCTCATGTCTTCTTTAATGTTTAGAAGAGATCATGGGTAAAACAGTGGCCCTGGATTTGTGTGTGTGTGTGTGTGTGTGTGTGTGTGTGTAGAATTCATTGAGGAGAACTCAAGTTGTTTTTATTTTAATATTTCTTACATGTGTTAAAATAAAAGAAAAACTACTCCATATGGCCCATAGTTTCTATACAAATGTAAGAACAGAATCAATTTACCTGCTAAAGATAAAGCTGTGAAACCTAGTAACTTTCAAAGTTAACAATATTCCCTAATGTAATGAATAACTGGTTTTCATGGGCTAAGTTGCAATGTGAAATGTGAATGTGATATAGTTTGAGTCTTCTATTGTTGCCATACCTCAGTTCTCTTGTGCCATGAGATGACTCAAGTTTCCCATCACTTTTCTTTATTCAAATGTGAGAAATCTATTTTCATAAGGCTGACAGTGATATCATTTGGTCTTCATTTAGCAGAAATGCCTGATTAATGCATTAAATACTCAACTATTCTTTTTACATTAGCCTGTAATCATTAGAGTACATGCTCTCTTATATTACTTGGTGGCAGGAGGTTGTTTTATGTTGTCAAATCAATCTCATTTATCAACTAATATAAGAAATGGAAATTGCATTCTATGGGAAAGTCTTTTAATTGAAATCATTCAAAAGAGAAGTTGCATACTCATAACTAGTAAAAATAATTCAACTCTAGTGTAACTGGGAACAAGGGAAGTTGTTTCTGTTCTAATATTAAGACACCTAAGGTCTGACTGCTGACCTGACATCAGGCAAGCATGTTTCCAATGCATTAAACTTAAATATAGTCACTTAAAGTGATTCTTTAGGACTACTGCAAACACAAATTCAGAAGTAGAAGCCAAAATTGCATGATAATATTTGGAGATAAAGTGATTACCTAGATGGCTACAAATACATTAATACTATCTTTGAGGATTATCATTGAAAAGAAAATACACATTCACAGAATTTCTATAGAGAACAAGTGGACCTTTGAAAATGCATTTAAAGACCCCCACGAGTCTAAGAACCCTAGTGAGAAATACTATTCCATACTAAAGAATCAATTGTTTAAAACTCTACTTTTGTCCAGCGGCCTATTCATTCATCATTTGTATTCTGTTGTCGTTTTCTGTGTGTGCTCTGTTCTTTTTGTTCCAAAGCCGATGTCTATTTTTAAGAGGATCCTTACTATATAGGCAGAAAGATTTTAAGCTTTGTATCTGCACATGCGAAATTTGCTCTAAATATTGAATTATTTGCTGTCCTGTAAGAAACTCAAAGTTTATTAATTTATTAATTCTTATGGCTTTTGTTTTTTGTGTATTTGTTTATGCTGTGCCCTTACCCTCTTTGGGCTGGACTAGAGGTTTCTATTGCCCCAAGAGGAAATCAGCATGGCAGAACTGGAGGATGCATGCATTAACTTCTTTTTTTTTTTTTTTTTTTGAGACGGAGTCTCGCTCTGCCCCCCAGGCTGGAGTGCAGTGGCCGGATCTCAGCTCACTGCAAGCTCCGCCTCCCGGGTTCACGCCATTCTCCTGCCTCAGCCTCCCGAGTAGTTGGGACTACAGGCGCCCGCCACCGCGCCCGGCTAGTTTTTTGTATTTTTTTTTTTTTTAGTAGAGACGGGGTTTCACCGTGTTAGCCAGGATGGTCTCGATCTTGTGACCTCGTGATCCGCCCGTCTCGGCCTCCCAAAGTGCTGGAATTACAGGCTTGAGCCACCGCGCCCGGCCTAACTTCTTGATTTTTAATTGTGAAAAAGCCTGTCCTTTTGAAACTGCTGAGCCAGTTCACTAGCACCTCTGCTCCTGGCAGAAGGGGGAAGAGGGGTCTTGGTTGGAGCTAGGGGATGATTTAGAGTAGAGGCAGAGTTCGGTGATGGTGAGAATCTCTGAACAGGTGTGCTGTGCCCTGCTTTGTTGCCTACTTGTTAGCTGCAAACTTAGGGAGGGCGGGTGGTTAAGGAAACAATTCTCCAAAATGTGAGAAGAAGAGACAGGCACCCTGTTTTCTCTCTAAAGAAATAGAGTAAGAATAGAATAAGAGACAACTGCATGGGGAGCAGGACTGGAGAGGTGTGAGGCAGCCCATTGGGTTTTCTGTTTAACAACAGAGAAGGGTTGGTAGCAGAGTATAATTTTCTATATCCCTAAGAAAGGCAGCAAGCCAGCTGGGCGCTGTGGCTCACTGGCTCAGGCCTGCAATACCAGCATTTTGGGAGGCCAAGGTGGGTGGATCACTTGAGGTCAGGAGTTTGAGGCTAGTCTGACCAACATGGTGAAACCCCATCTCTACTAGAAATATAAAAGTTAGCCAGGCATGGTGGTGAGTGCCTGTAGTCCCGGTACTTGTGTGGCTGAGACGAGGAGAATTGATTGAACGTGGGAGGCAGAGGTTCCAGTGAGCCGAGATCACACCACTGCACTCCAGCCTGGGCAACAGAGCAAGAATCCGTCTCAAAAAATAAATAAATAAAAATAAATAAAATAAAATAAATAAATAAGAGGCACCAAGCCTAGCTAAGAGCACACTGGCAGATCCGAGGCTGAGGTCTAGACAGTACGTCTAAAAATCACTGAGAGTGTGACCTCTTAAAAGATGTCAGCATGGAGGAGCAATGCCAGTAACCAGGTGGAACAATGACCATTCATAGCAGTGAATGCCAGTGTAGACAGATGGATAAGGACTACATGCCTCCCTTGATGTTATGTTGGCACATGAACCCCAAACATAGATGCTACCTTAGGGTGAAGGAAGAGCAGGGGACAATCCCCAATGACTGAACCTATGAGGACTACTTATAAGTGAGAACATATGGTATTTGACTTATAAATGAGAACACATGGTATTTGACTTTCTATTTATGAGTTGTCTCACTTAAGATAATGGCCTCCAATTCCATCCATATTGCTGCAAAAGACATGAATTCATTCTCTTTATGGCTGAATAGTATTGCATTTGTATATGCAATACTATTGCATATTTTATTAATCTAATCATCTGTTGATGAACACTTAGGTTGATTTTATGTCTTTACTATTTTTCACAGAATTAGAAAAAACAATCATAAAATTCATATGGAACCAATAAAGAGCCTGAATAGCCAAAGCAATCCTAAGCAAAAAGTACAAGCTGGAGGCATCATCTAACCCAACTTCAAATTACACTACCACACTATAGTAACCAAAACAGAATGGTACTGGTACAAAAATAGATACATATATCAATGGAACAGAATAAACAATCTGAAATAAAGCCATATATCTACAGCCAATTAATCTTTGACAAGGTCAACAAAAACTTACACTGGGGAAAGGATACCCTTTTCAATAAATTGTGCTGGGAAAATTAGATTGCCATACACAGAAGAATAAAACTGAACCCCTTTCTCTCACCATATACAAAAGACAATGCAAGATGAATTAAAGACTTAAACGTAAGACTTGATACTAGAAAAATACTAGAAGAAAACCTAGAGAGAACTCTTCTGGACATTGTTATAGACAAAGAATTCATGACTAAGACCTCAAAAGCACAAGCATCAAAACCAAAAATAGACAAATGGGACTTAATTAAATTAAAGAATTCTGAACAGGCAACATGGAGAATAAAAGAAAATATATACAAACTGTGCAACCAACAGGGGACTAATATTCAGAATTTATAAGGAAGTCAAGCAATTCAACAACAAACACCAAATAACCCCATTAAAAAGTGGGCAGAAAAACATGAGCAGACATTTTTTTGAAAGAAGTCACAAAAAACATATGAAAAAACGTTCAACATCACTAATCATCAGAGAAATGCAAATTAAAACCACAATGAGATATCATCTTATGCCAGTTAGAATGGCTAATGTGAAAAATACAAAAAAAAAAAAAAAACAAACAAACAAACAAAAAAACAGACAGACAAGGATACAGAGAAAAGGAATGCTTATAGGCTGTTGGTGGGAATGTAAATTAGTACGACCTCTGGAAAACAGCATGGATATTTTTCAAAGAACTTAAAATAGAACTATTGTTTGATTCAGCAATATTAAGTATCTACCCAAAGGTATCTACCCAAAGAAAAATAAATAGGTTTATTTTTAAAAAGATACCTGCACTTATATGTGTATTGCAGTATCCTTCCTATTCTTTATATTATCTTTGTCTAGTATTTCATTCTATACATATAGCAATTCCCACAAGGCATTATTATAAATGCTTTGAAGAAATAATTTTAACTTATATTTCCTCCCTCTAATACCCTTCATTCTTCTCTTCACTTCCATGTTTCCATCGTGGATTATTTTTTTTCTGCTTGAAAAAATATCTTCGTGAGTTTTTTTTTATTTCAGTAAAGGTTTACCGGCATGAGTTCTCTCCTTTTTTGTCTAAAAATTGTCTTTATTTCGTTTTCTTTTTTTTTTTTTAATATTTTTTCTACCTGGGCACAGTGGCGCACACCTGTAATCCCAGCAATGTGGGAGGCTGAAGCAGGAGGATCACTTGAGCCTAGGAGTTGGAGAGCAGTCAGGGAACATAGTGAGATGCTGTCCCAAAAACATTTTTTGTTGTTGTTTACTTAAAAATATTTATTTTATTTTATTTATTTATTTTTATATTATTATCATTATTATTATTATTTTTTGAGATAGAGTCTCTCTCTGTCACCCAGGCTGGAGTGCAGTGGCGTGATCTCGGCTCACTGCAAGCTCCGCCTCCCAGGTTCACTCCATTCTCCAGCCTCAGCCTCCCTAGTAGCTGGGACTACAGGTGCCCGCCACCACACTCGGGTAATTTTTTGTATTTTTAGTAGAGATGGAGTTTCACCGTGTTAGCCAGGATGGTCTCCATCTCCTCACCTCGTGATCTTGCCTTGGCCTCCCAAAGTGCTGGGATTACAGGCATGAGCCACTATGCCCGGCCTTATTTTATTGGTTTTATTTTGATTCAAGGAATGCATGTGCAGATTTGTTACATGGGTATGTTGTGTGATGCTGAGGTTTGGGCTTATAAAGATCCTGCTGCCCAATTAGTGAACATAGTACCTGGTAGGTAGTTTTCCAACCCTTGCCCTCACTTCTGCCATCCCACTTTTTGGAGTCCCAGTGTTTATTGTTCCCATCTTTGTGATAGTGTATACCAAATGTTTAGGTCTCACTTGTAAGTGAGAACATGCAGTATTTGGTTTCCTGTTTCTGCATTAATTCACTTAGGATAATGGTCTCCAGCTGCATCCATGTTGCTTCAAAGGACATGATTTTGCCCTTTTTTATTGTTGTGTAGTATTCTATGGTGTATATGTACCACATTTTCTTTATCCAATCCACCATTCACTTGCACCTGGGTTCCATGTCTTTGCTATTGTGAATAGCGCTGTGATAAACATATGAGTGCAGGTGTCTTTTGGTAGAATGATTTATTCTCCTTTGAGTGTATAAACAGTAATGAGATTGCTGAGTTCAATGGCAATTCTATTTTCAGTTCTTCAAGATATCTCCAAATTGCTTTCCACAGGAGCTGAACTAATTTGCATTTCCACCAACAGTGTATAAGCATTCCCTTTTCTTTGGAGCCTCATCCACATGTTACTTTCTGACTTTTAAAACATTTCCATATCTACATACATTTACTGAAATCTATGAGTTCACACTATCTCCAATATAAATTCAACACCACAGTATTCATTCTAATTTTCTCCTTTCCTCTTTTCTTTTTTAACTTTTATTTCAGGTTCAGGGATACATGTGCAAGTTTTTTTTTGTATATATATAATATTTCTACTGTTAAGTCAGCTCTCTCTCTCTCTTTCTCTCTCTCTCTCTATACACACATACACACACACACACACATATATATATAATAGAAACTGCATGTCACAGGTGTTTGGAGTACAGATTATTTGTCACCCAGGTAATAAGCATATTATCCTATATGCAGTTTTTTTTTTTATCTTCACCCTCCTCCCACCCCCCACCCTTAAGTAGGCCCCAGTGTCTGATGTTGCCTTCTTTGTGTCCGTGTGTACTAAGTGTTTAGCTCCCACTTATAAATGAGAACATGTGGTATTTGGTTTTCTGTTTCTGTGATAGTTCCATTCATGTTCCCACAAAAAACATGATTTCATTCTTATTTGTGGCTTAATAGTGTTCTACGGTGTTTATGTATCACATTTTCTTTGTCCATTCTGCCACTGATGGACACTTAGGTTGATCCCATGTCTTTATTATTGTGAATAGTGCTGAAATGAACATACACATGCTGTTTCTTGATGGTTTATGGCTTGCATCCTCATGAGTGGTGGTCTGAGATGTATCTGAAGCCCTTTGAGCCAAGGCTAGAGCTGGAGTGGCTGGGATGTGAGGAGCAGTGTCCTGAGAATAAGCAGGGCAGCAGTGCCTTTGCCCCTGAAACCACTCTTTCCTCCTGGGCCTCTGTACCCATGATGGGGAGGGCTGTCCTGGAGACTTCTGAAATGGCTTTTTCCTCATTGTTTTGGATATTAGCATTTGGCTCTCTTTTGGTCATACTAATCTCTCTAGAAAGTGATTGTTCCACACCTGCTTGGATTCTTTTTCTACCAGAGCCTGACTGCAAATTTTCTGAACTTTTATGCTCTGCTTCCCTTTTAAATATGGTACAACTTTAAGTCACTTCTTTACTCCTGTATCTGATTATAGGTTGTAAGAAGCAGCCACCCTACTTCTTGAATGCTTTGCTGCTCAGATATTTCTTCCACCAAATACCTTAAATCATCACTCTTAAGTTCAAATTTCCACAGATCCTAGGATGTAGACACAATGCAACCAAGTTCTTTGCTGAGGCATAACACGGGTACCTTTGTTCCACTTCCCAATAACATCTTCAATTCCACATAAGACCACATCAGCCTGGACTTCACTGTTCATATCTCTGTCAGCATTTTGGTCACAACCATTTAACCAGTCTCTAAGAAGTTCCAAACATTCCCTCATCTTTCTCTCTTCTTCTGAGCCCTCTAAACTCCTCCAACCTCTGCCCATTACCTAGTTCCAAAGCCACTTCCACATCATCAGGTACCTTTATAGCAATACCCCACTCCTTGGTACCAATTTTCTGTGTTAGTCTGTTCTTGTGTTACTATCAAGGAATACCGGAGACTGGGTAATTTATAAAGAAAAGTGGTCTATTTTGGCTCACAATTCTGCAGGTGAGACTGCATGGTGCTGGCATCTACTCCTGGTGAGGGCATCTGAAAGCTTACAATCATGGTGGAAGGTGAAGAGGGAGCCTGCATGTCACATGACGAGAGCAAGAGAGCAAGGGAGAGGTGGCACACTCTGAAAACAACGAGATCTTGCATAAACTAGCTGAGCAAGAACTCATTCATCACCAAGGGGATGACGCTAAGCTATTCATGAGGGATCCACCACCATAATGCAATCACTTCCCACCAGGCCCCACTTCAAATATTGGGAATCACATTTCAACATAAGATTCAGAGGGGACAAACATCCAAACCATATCAGAGGCAGAAGCAATATTTTTGAATTTTCCCAAACTGACCAAAGATATCAAAACACATATTTTAAAGCCCTATGAGTCTAGGATAAATAGAAAGTAAACCACACCTACATATACAATAATCAAATTGTTAAGAATCAAAAAGTTTTAAAAGCAATTCAAAGAAAGACACATTACCTTTAAAGAAATGAAAATAATCCAGAGAGCTGATTTAACAATAGAAATAATGGAATCTGGAAGACAAAGATAACATTTTCAAAGTGTTGATATCAAGTAAAAGCCAAACAAGTTTTGTACCTAAAAAAAATGTTTTTGAAAGAACAAAGCTAGAGGCATCATATTAACTGACTTCAAACTATACTGCAAGTCTACAGTAACCAAAATAGCATTGTACTGGTACAAAAACAGACATGTAAACGAATATAACAGAATAGAGAGTCAGGATATAAAGCTGCACACCTACAATTATCTGATCTTTGACAAAGTTGAAAAAGACAAGCAATGGAGAAAGGACTCCCTATACAATAAGTCGGGCTATGATAACTGGCTATCCATATGCAGAAGAATAAAACTGGACCACTTCCTTACACCATATACAAAAATCAACTCAAGATGGATTAAAGACTTAAATGCAAAAGCTAAAACAACAAAAATCATAAAAGATAACCTAAGAAATACTATTCTGAACATAGGTCCTGGCCAAGATTTCATAATGAAGATGCCAAAAGCAGCTGCAACTGTATTAGTCCATTTTCACACTGCTGATAAAGACATAATCAAGAGTCGGCAATTTACAAAAGAGAGAGGTTTAATAAGCTTACAGTTCCTCATGGCTAGGGAGGCCTCACAATCATGGTGGAAGGTGAAAGGCACATCTGACATGGTGGCAGACAAGAGAAGAGAGCTTGTGCAGGGAAACTCCTCCTTATAAAACCATCAGATCTTCTGAGATTTATTCACTATCATGAGAATAGAATGGGAAAGACCTGGCCCCATGATTCAATTACCTCCCACCAGGTCCTTCCCACAACACGTGGGAATTCAAGATGAGATTTGGGTGGGGACACAGCCAAACCATATCAGCAACAAAAATAAAAATTGACAAATGGGAACCTAATTAAACTAAAGAGATTCTGCACAGCAAAAGAAACTATCGACAGAGTAAATAGACAACCTACAAAATGGAAGGAAATGTTTGCTAACTATGCATCCAACAGAAGTCTAATGCTCAGTATATAAAGAATTTAAACAAATTAACAAGCAAAAACCAAACAACCCCATTAAAAAGTGGGCAAAGGACATAAACAGACACTTTTCAAAAGAAGGCATACACACAGCCAACAATCATATGAAAAAATGCTCAACATCACTAATCATCAGAGAAATGCAAATCAAAACCACAATGAGATACCACCTCACACCAGTCAGAATGGCTATTACTGAAAAGTCAAAAAACAGATGCTGGAGAGGTTGCAGAGAAAGGGGAATGCTTATACACTGTTGGTGTGAATGTAAATTAGTTCAGCCAGTATGGAAAGTGGTTTGGAGATTTCTCAAAGAACCTAAAACAGAACTACCATTCAACCCAGCAATCCCATTACTGGGTATATATCCAAAGGAATATAAATTGTTCTACCACCTTAACTGTAATTTTTGTCTCTCCAGGAGGTGAGATTTCTGAAAGCCTTTATCTTCTAAGACTGTTAACCATTGCTTTCTACTTAGCTAATGCTGCTTATGCAAAACAAATGCCTCAAAGGAAAAAGTAGGGTAGACTACTGGGCTCATCTCAATGATATCGTTTTCTCTCTGGGATTTTGATCCTCAAGTCTTGACCTTCTGGATAGTTCTGCAGTTTCAAAAAGAAATTTTCAAACTTTAATCCTGCTTTGCTTGTTTTCTTTGTGAGATGGTTGGTTTCAACAACTTTTATATTATTTTTAAATGTTTGAATAATTGAAATAAATAAATTTATTTAAATGTTAAATGTTGTTTCAAAGTACAAATGTGTGTTACTTATTTTTTAGAAACAGTTTTCTTTTAAAAAATAGTTTTTGAATAAATGGGTCATGGTGGTTTGTGTCTATAGTCCCAGCAATTTGGGTCGCCGAGGTGGGATAATTGCTGGAGCCCCGGAGTTTGAGGCCAGCATGGGCAGTATAGTGAGATACCATCTCTTAAAAAATAGTTTTTGAATAGAACTATGAGATATGTCTACCAATGTAATAAGCCAATTTATCAGAAAAATGTATAAATTTTCATGATTTCCAGTGCCTTCTTTCCCTTTCAAAACTATCCTCAGTTGGAAATACACCATTATGTAACAAAAATAATTGTGAATTTTAAAAACAGATGCCTGATTTGAATCACTTTAATAGAGAGTCACAGCCTGTTATGCAAGTTCACTGACCCACAGTCCCTTGAGGAAGGTCCTTGCAGTAATGTCACAAGTACATGCTATAAATATGCTTCTTAGCTTATTGTATAAAAACCAAGTGGAGTTTCCAGGAGCTCTTCTTCCATAACAAATAGGAAACATGAAGCAATATTGTGTCCATTTAACTCCCCTGTGTGACTGTGAAGTATCATGAGCTTAATCATGTGCTATCTCTAATTGCAGTGACTATTCCTGGTCCCTAGTATGTGGCTATTATTCTGGTTATCAGCACCTTTCTCATTAGTCTATAGATTCCTTCTATGCTATACAAGTTAATTTTTGCATCTCAATTAAACTATAACTCATATTTTAAGACAATCAACCTAGGAAAAATTAGAATCACTCCTGACTGCTCTAGCTAGCATATTCAATCAAAAATCTCTGAGTACACTCATATCATTAAATTCCTCCAAGATAAATTATATTCCTCTTGCTTCAGTCTACTCTAGCACCATTGGAATTAATTTTCTCATATTTTCACCAGTTTAGTTTTGTTATTGTTGTTTATCCTTATATATGGTAGGTTAAAGGAATGGCTGCAATTTATTTGCACCATCTGTATTAGGAGGTGGAGTGTATTATTCCACTTTTTGAAAATGAGCAGGCTTCTGACTAGCTTTAATGAATAGAATATGGAGAAAGTGATACTATACAAGTATCTAGGCTTCAAGAAGTGTGGCAGCTTCTGCTCTCACTGGGAAACATTCCACTACCATGCGAACATACCTAAGCTAGCCTTTTTTAAAAAGAGAGTATACGAATCCACTGCCACCCCAGCAATGCCAGCTAAGGACCCAGAATGTAAGCACACCCAGCCACGAATAGCTGATCCTGGCCCAGATCAGAAAGATTACCCAGCTCTTCTCAGCCCAAATTGATAACATGAACTCATGAGCTAGATAAAATTTTTATTTATTTTATTCAAGTCAGTAAGTTTTGGGGTGGTGTGTTATATAGCAATAGATAAATTAGCAAAGCTTTATATTTTCTTTTTAGCATGTAAGTGTGCTCCTCTTGGATTTGACTTTGTGATTGGTCTTCAGGGGCATTCTGGAGACCAATCATGTATTGCTGTAGTTAAAAGTCTAAACACAATGAGAGGTGGTGCAGGTGGAACATGAGGAAAACAGGTCTTTTTTTCAAGAAAGGAAAGAACAATTTCAGGAAGTGAATGACAAAGTGATGATTCTGCAGTTAAAGGGTGTTCAGCAGTGTTTGGGAAAACCCGTCCCTCTCAAATATCACCATTCTAATTCTCATGGTTTCTCTCTTTTTTAGTCAATGCTCTGCTTTCACATAAGAGATGCTGTGAGACTGAATTCTCCAACTCACATGATGACACTCTGTGTCTGAGTTTTGGCAGCATCACTATTATTTTATTTTTATTTTTTATAATTTCAACTTTATTAATATTTTAGATACAGGGGCATATGTGCAGATTTGTTACACAGGTATACTGCATGATGCTGAGATTTGGGATACGATTGATCCCATCACCCAGGTAGTCAGCATAGTACCCGATAGTTTTCAACCCTTTCATGCCTCCTCCCCATCCCACTAGTAGTTACCAGTGTCTATTGTTGCTATCTTTATGTCCATGAATACCCAATTTTTAGCTCCCACTTGCCACCCATGTGGTATTTGGTTTTCTGTTCCTCTGTTAATTAACCTAGGATAATGGCCTCCAGTGCATCTATGTTGCTGTCAAGGACATGCTTTTGTTCTTTTTTATTGCTGTATAGTATTCTATGGTGTATATGTACCACATTTTCTTTATGCAACCCACTGTTGGTGAGTACCTAGGTTGAGTCCATGTCTTTTAGATACCTTATTCTTGAGATGAGATAAGAAATTCTTTTAGGATAACCTAAGACCCTCCCTAGTTCTCTGACCATGTCTTGATCCAAAAATTGACAATGCTGAGCCTTGAATTCTCTTTCTTTAAGCTCTGAAGTGCAGTTAGGAGCATCCAACCCTTGGTAAAGGTTTCATATTTCTTGTGCTTCTCATACTCTGCTACAGAAGTGCTCTAGCTGCCAAAATCATTTCCCCAACACGCACTATTTCTGTATGGCTATAGGTGATAGTTTTAGGAGTTATTTTGCTGCTGCATATTGTGAATGATAAGTACTTCATTCTTCAATGGCAACTGAATCTTCACTATCCTCCAACCCAACCAGATCAGATAACCAGGCCTAGTTAGTCAAGGTACTACGGTCTGAGTAGCACATAACAGAATCTATTCAAGGCAGTTTAAGCAGAAAGAGATTTAGTACAGAGGATAGGTGCTTATAAAATTGTGAAGGCTGAGGAAGCAGACTATAAACTCAGCTTCCAGGAATGACTCCCACAATGATACTGCAGAAATTGCCCACCAAGTGAGCTTTTGTCTCTATAACAATCAGGAAGTTGGGGAAACAGGAAGCTGCCATCATGTTTACTTGTCTCCCCAAACCTCTGCCATGATGTGGACTAAGAATATGGACACCCTGCTCCTTGCCTCTCAACAGCCATAAAGCTAGGTATGGTCCTAAGTGAGCGGCTTCTCCTATAGCTGATACATCAATACCTCCAAGGCATTGTTTTCCAGCAGAAGTAACAGAAGCATAGCTTTGACCTCACTCCATAGCCTTGAATCTCCCAAATCTCATGCAGGTATGTCTGTGTGGTCCAAGCTATGGAACTAGCTGTGCTATAAAAGAATTAGCAAAACATAGTCTTTCACTCTTCACCCTCTATTTCCTGACTACACAAAGTATATCTGTGGTGCAGTGGCATCGACATCATCTATAAGGGAATAGAGATCAGCAAGCTATTCTGCAGAATGTAACACAAAGGTTAAAATGCATGTAATATGCCTGGTGCAGTGCCAGTAAGAGAGCTTACTCTCAATTCATGTTCATTGTTATTGTTTTTGTTGTTATTGCCTGGCATTGCTCATTGGTGGGGGGGAGAAAAACAGACACCAAGTTAAGGGGAGCCTGGAGCTTCTTCAGGACAGAATAGCAACACAACTTTCCTTTTTTTTTTTTTCTTCTCATTTTGCTACCAGTGCCTTGCTTATAAAAGACTCCCAAAATACCAGTGCTGGAAGAGGGTTAGTTTTTGATGAGTAGCTTTTCACACTGTCCCCTTCGGGTTATTAACTCTCTTCATCAATTACATACTTCATCGGAAAAAAAAAAAATCTCTGGTCTCTCTCCCCTCTTTATTCTGCTTCTCCTCTTTGTCCCTTTTTCATGTCTTAAGAATAGGATTTTTAAAAGATTTGAGCCCAGGCACAGTGGCTCACACCTGTAATCCCAACACCTTGGGAGGCCGAGACAGGTGAATCACATGAGGTCAGGAGCTCAAGACCAGCCTGACCAACATGGTGAAACCCCATCTTTACTAAAAATACAAATTAGCTGGGCATGGTGGTGGATACCTGTAATCCCAGCTACTTGGGAGGCTGAGGCAGGAGAATCGTTTGAACCCAGGAGGCGGAGGTTTCAGTGAGCTGAGATCGCACCACTGCACTCCAACCTGAGCAACAGAGCAAGAGTCCATCTCAAAACAAAACAAAACAAAACAAAATCAAAACACCCACATTAGATAGTATTCGTTTTCTAGAGTAAAGCCCTTTGAATTCACTATAATGATCTAATATTTGTAAAGCACTTAAAACACAGCCAGGCACATAGTAATCAAGGTTCAGATATTCACTTTTATTTATTTACTTTTTAAAAAATGAATGTACTTTAGGCATACTCTGGGGCCCATCTTGCTTTATAGTGATTTTCTTTTAGAACTTCAGGAATTAAACCACTTTGGATGGTATCCAAGATAGATCTATTTTATACTAAATCTTGCTTTTCAGTGAAAAACATGAAAGACTGACTGATATACTTGATAACATGACAGTTACCAAGACTGAGATACTAAACTTCATTAATGTTGCAGCTAATATCTTACAAGGGGAATAATTTGATGCTGAACATCAGGTCTAATATTATATAACTAAACCTCAGCATTATAAATAAATGTAACTCCATTGTTTTAGAAGCTAAATTTTTTTATTTTTTGTAACACCTGGTTTCACACTTACCTGTCCTTCTGCTTAACAAGATTGGATAGTGGTTTTCCAGAAAAAAAAAAACAAGGAATAATTGAAAGAAAAGTGCACACCTATTCATCACATATGTATTTTATTTGGGACAATTTTAATCATCTCCTAAGTGCGGGTTTTTAAAAAGACCTTGAAGACCGCAAGAGCGCAGAGGCACACTGATAGAGAACAGGCACTTGCAAGTCTGAGAGAATATGCCAGAGGCGGTGTTCAAGGAACATTCTGCAAAGCCCGTAGACTGGAACTCCTTGTTGGTTGTGCTTTCATTTAAGACTGGCAGTGGGCAGGGGCAGGGGTTATGGGTGGAAAACCCTGAGTGTGACTCACCTGTGGTCTTCACAACTATTAGCTGCTTTCTTTTACTGAACTTCAAGCACAGTTGGGTTTAATAAGACTGTTTTATGGTCTTTTTGTCTGCTCATGCTTTCTGATGTTTTCTTCAGTTGTGACTGGCCCATGTGGACAATGTATGCAGAGCTCTCAGGCTCTGAGATGGCCATTTTATTTCTTTAGTCCCTTCAAAGGAAGGTTTTACAACCTCTGCCTCTCAGCTTTTGAATGTTAGGAAGTGATCATTTTAAACAAAGGTCGAAATAGACCTCAAACTTGGCACCTTCTTTGTTATATTTAACTACTTCAGGAGTAAACAGGATGGAAAATAGGTAAGAATGACAATTAGCAGAAACTTGATTTAAAAACCAACAAATCCTGATGTTTGCAAACCATGGGTTACACAGAAGTACATACATTGTAAAATGAGCCTTGCAGGGATGGTGATGAAAAACTATGAATGATTTGTGGCCACACAAGGATTCAGCTGTTTTCTCAGACCTAGCAGGGCTCCATTCAGTGCAGTCAGCATGACTGACAGATGGCTGCCTAACAGGATGACCATTTAGCCCCATTTTCTGGGACAGTCCTGATTTGTGCATATTTCCTCTGCATCCATGCAGTTAATAGCCCCATTCACTCTCGAACATGTCCAGATTTGGATAAGACATCTTATAGCCAACTTACTTATAAACAAATAAGAGTCAGGAAGATGTCACATTAGGATATGGAACACCTGCTGTTACCCCATAGAGTTCGAGTAATTCTAAGTTCTGAGAAATAGTGATTTTTGCTAATTGAATTGGGGACTTAATTGAATCTTAGTAACAACGGCGGAGGGAGTGGGGGCGGGAGAGTCTCTTTCACTAATCTGTACCATCCTGGGCTCTGTACCCTCCCTGCGGCTTTCCCCTAAACTATACAGGATCGGACCACTGGCACCATTTTACTGCTTTCCTATCTCCTAACTCCCTCTGCTTTGTCTTCTAGATCCTGTTGCTGCTGCTGCTGCTCTTCCTCCTTGAAAATATTGTTCCAAATTGTTTTAAAATTATATTTTCTATTTTAGGAATCTTTGCTCAACCATTAGAATACATGTTACAGCTGCACCGTGAGGAGTTGTTTGTCTTAATCATATACTTTACTAATGACTTGTTCTCTACTTTTTGTATCCCATGTCCCGCTTTTTCTTGGATTACACTTTTATTTGAGTAATATTTTCAGAACGATACGTGGGTGGCAAAACTTCTAAATTGCTTGCATGTTGGAAATGCTCTTCGTTTTGCCTTCAGACTTGAATGATAATTCAGCTTGTAGAGTTTCCAAATCCCTTTCCTTCAGAATATCTTGGCTGTTTCTTCAAGGTTTTCTAGCGTCTCCTCTTGCTGAGCAGCAGTCTGGTGCCAGATTTATTCTAAGTCCTTTGTAACTTTCCTTCTACCCCTCCCCCTCTTTGAAGGGCTGTATCATCTTATTTTTATCCTCGGAATTCATAAAAATCACTAAAATGTGTTTCTTCATATTTGCGTGACGCACATGGTGGGCCCTTTTGATCTGAACACATACTTTTTCTTTAGCAAATGCAAAGTTCTTCCATGATTTCTTTGATTTTATTTTTCCTTCCACACTCATTTCACTAGGTAAATACTGGATCTCTGGATATTGCTTCATTTTTCTTAACTTTTCTCTCATAGCTTTCATTTTTCCTTTTTTTTTTTTTTTTGTTTAAGACCATGATCTTGGAATAGTCCTTAGAGTAAGCTTCCTGGTGGCTAAATATGGCTTTAGCTCTCTCCATTCTTCAATTTAGTCCTTGTACTGAGATTTCATCTTAGCAACCAGATTTTTAACTTCCAAGAATTGTTTCGTGTTCTCAGGCTTAAATTTCACACTATTTCTTTCTCATTTAATGGATGCACTTGTATTGAATTCTCAGAAAACATTTCTGTGATTGTTAAGATTTATTTAGTTTTTTCACTAACTGTGCTTTCCTTGAGGTTAATCCCTCTATTTATGTCACTTATTGACTTGCTTTCTATTTTTTCTCAAATGTCACAGCCAGGTTCTCTTGTTAGTGAGTGGGCCTGTGTCACTGGTGGGTTTCCTCTGAAGGCCAGAGAAACTCATTTTCTGAGTTAGGGGCTCCCGGTTTACAGTGAAGCCAGAAGCAACTTGGAGCTTTACCTTACTTCTCTCTTCAGCCCCAGGGCTCATGCTGGGCATTCCTAGAACTAAACTCTTATTATTTGCAGAGGTATTCTCAGGCCCTAGACCCCTTAGACCGGGAGTAAATGCTCTACGTAACTGCTTAGAAAGTGGATTTCCCACCAAAATTAGCCAGTTATGGTGGCACATGCCTGTAGTCCCAGCTACTTGGGAGGTGGAGGGAGGAGAATCACTTGAACCTGGGAGGCAGAGGTAGCAGTGAGCCAAGATCACACCACTGCACTCCAGGTGGGTGACAGAGTGAGACTCCATCTCTTAAAAAAAAAAAAGAAAGAAAGAAAGAAAAAGAAAAGAAAGAAAGAAAGAGGAAAGAAAGAAAGGAAGGAAGGAAGGAAAGAGGATTTCCCCACTCTGTCAGGTTTTGCCAATACCCAAGACCATCTGTTTTATATCTTGGAGGAATTCCTTAATATTCTGGTCTCCTAATGGCACAACTTTCTGGTTTTCCAGTGCTTCTAAGATTTGTTCTTTTTCTTCTTCTTCTATGACATTTAGAGAAAGCAATAGGTTTTCTTTAAGACATACCAACTCAACAACTATGCTAATCCCAAATAAAGTTTGCCCAAGGTTCAGATTACACCTCTTGTAATGTGCTTCCATTTGTCATATTCTAATTGTATCTCTAATTTTTCTAAGTTCGATTCATTTGTGTTAGGACTTGTAATTCCTCCTCTCTCTCATGCTCCCTCTCCCCACCATACCTCCTGCCAAATTAGTCTGAGCTTCTGCCTAGACTTCAGCATGTTAAGTAGGAAAGTCATAGTGTTCAGGGTAAAATAACTCTATGTCAGGATCCCAGTTTCACTGCTGATTAGTTGTGTAATTTTGGCTGTTTTTGAAATTTAGTTATCTTTTACATGAAAATGAAAGTAGTAGTAAGTACCTCTCAGTGTTATGAGGAGTATATGAAAGTGAAATTGCTTGCTGCATAGGAGTCACTCAAAAACTGTTAGGGTTCTTTCCCCTTCCCATGAGGACATGATCTGTGTCTTCTGCTTTCCTTCTGTCTTCCAAATACTTAGCACGGTTCTGAAAATAACTGATTATTCAAATAGTTCCTCTTTTCCAAAAAAACTTAATTTTAAATTGCATATAGAATTTTATTTATTTTTTTAATTTTTATTATAATTTGACAAATTATAATTGCATATATTTGTGAGACACAAAATGTGTTCCTCCTGTCTAAAATATTTTTATTTTTAATTGACAGATTGCACATATTTATGAGGTAAAATATGATGTTATGATACATGCATACAATATAGAATAATTAAATCAAACTAACATATCTATCACCGCATGTACTTATCATTTTTGTGATGAGGACATTTGTAATTTACTCTCTTAAGAACATTGAAGTGTACAGTACAATATTATTAACTACAGTTACCACGCTGTGTGATAGATCTCAAAAACGTATTCCTTCTGTCTGACTGAAACTTTGTACTCTTTGATCAACATCTTCCCTCTCCCCATTCAACCCATAGGCTTTGTTAACCACCATTCTACTTCCTGCTTCTATGAATACTACTATTTTAGATTCCACAAAAAAGTGAGATGATGTAGTAATTATCTTTCTGTGTCAGGTTTATTTTATTTAGCATAATGTCCTCCAGATTCATCCATCTTGCCACAGATGACAGAATTTCCTTCTTTTCTAAGGCTGAATAGTATTTCATTTAGTATATATGCCACATTTTCTTTATCCATTCATCCACTGATAGACATTTAAGTTAATTTCACATCTTGGTTATTCAGTATAATGCTGTAATAAACATGGGAGTGCAGATATCTCTTTGCCATATTGATCTCCTTTCTTTCCCCAGTAATGGGATTCCTCAATCTTATGGTTGTTTTCTTTTTAGTTTTGTGAGGAGCCTCCATAGAGTTTTACATAATGACCATACTAATTTACCTTCCCAACAATAGTGTACAAGGCTCTCTTTTCTCCACATTCTCACCAATACTTGTCTTTCATTTTTTATGATAAAAGCCATCCTGAAAGATGTGAAGTGATAGTTCATTGTGGTTCTTATCTCACACAAAATATAAAAATCAACTCAAAATGGCTTAAAGACTTAACCATAGATCTGAAATCATAACACACTAGAAGAAAACATATGTGAAAAGCTTTTGACATTGGCCGAGGCAATAATTTTTTGAATATAACTCCAAAAGAACAAGCAACTAAAGGAAAAGTAGACAAAAATACACAAATGGGATTACACCAATCTAGACAGCTACTGCATAACAGAGGAAACAATTAGCAGAATGAATTAGCAACCTATCAGTTGAAAAAAAAGTTGCAAACCATGCATCTAATAAGAAGTCAGTATCCAAAATACATAAGGAACTCAAACAATACAATAGCAAGAAAACAAATAAACTGATTTAGAAATGGGGAAAGGGCCTAAATAGATATTTTTCCATTTCTTAAAGGAAGATATAAAAAAATCAAAAAGTATGTGAAAAAACTATTAACATTACTAATCATTAGTGAAGTACAATTTGAAACCACAGAAAGTACTTTTGACTGGCTGCCTCCAGTTGCCAAATAAAAGTAAGGGTATTGTTCAGGGTTCTCTAGAGGGACAGAACTAAAAGGATATATACACACATATATATGAAAGTTTATTAAATAGTATTAACTCACACAATGGCAAGGTCTCACAATAGGCTATGTGCAAGCTGAGGAGCAAGGCAGTCAGTGCAAGTCCCAAAGCTGAAGAACTTGGAATGCAATGCTCGAGGGCAGGAAGCACCCAGCATGGGAGAAAGATGAAGGCTGGGAGGCTAAGCCAGGCTAGCCTTTTCACGTTTTTCTTTTTTCTCTCTTTTTTTTTTTTTTTGAGACAGAATCTCGCTCTGTCACCCAGGCTGGAGTGCAGTGGCTGGATCTCTGCTCACTGCAAGCTCTGCCTCCCAGCTTCACGCCATTCTCCTGCCTCAGCCTCCTGAGTAGCTGGGACTACAGACGCCCGCCACCTCACCCGGCTAGTCTTTTCACGTTTTTCTACCTGCTTTATATTCTGGCCATGCTAGCAGCTGATTACACGGTGCCCGCCTAAATAAAGGGTGGGTCTGCCTTTCCCAGCCCACTGACTCAAATGTTAATCTCCTTTGGCCACATACTTACAGACATATCCAGGATCAGTATTTTGCATCCTTCAATCCAGTCAAGTTGACACTCCGTATTAACCATCACAAAACCATCCCTTGTCGACTTGAACCCATACACATCTCCTGAGATCATACTCTTCAAATAGAGACAATAATAAGGTCATAATTACACCTAACATAATACAACTATCCTTCATACAACCAGAAATATACCAATCCCCAACCCAAATACTATTTACATAACGTTAACAATACTTAAATGCTGATATGAAGTCAATAAATCTTACATCACATGATAAAGGAAAAAGGAAATAAAATGAAGATATTTTCTTAGTACAAGTGTATACATGCAAAAAATGTTTTTAACAAAAGAAGGTGGAAATACTTATGACACTTACAGTCCTTGTTTCTGCAGCTGGTCACATGGTCATAGCTGGTATTGTTGACTACCTTCTTCTACTACCCATTTTGTATTCTCTTTGCCTTCAGCAAGCACCTCAGCAGGTCGTTTTTGTTTTGGCTTTTTTTTTTTTTTTTTTTTTTTTTTCTGGTGGAGTGATCCAAACCTTCATTCCTGAAAGGTCTGAGTTATTTATAGCCTTGCCTGGAATAGGTTGTTGTAGTTTCCCATTGACCTTAATCACAAGGCATGGTAATACTAAGAGATGTCCTAATGGATCTCTGATATTCCATGTATACTCTTCCTTACCTTCGTTGTGGAGTCGTAGACTGATTTCATCTTGATAGTTCAGGTCAATCACCCCAACCAACACTGTAACTTCCTTCTTAGCCTGTTGACTTAAAGGTAGGAGGAGCCCAAAGTGTGCGGGTGGCAATCTTAACTTCCAGTTTAATGGAATTGTTGTATCTCCTAGTGGCAGCATTCCTCTCTCTGGAATCAAGACCTCTAGGCCAGCAGAATGGAATGTCGTGAGAACAGGAAGCAAAAATTTTGCTAGTGGATCACTAGGGGTGATGGTGAGTGGTGCCACTTCCACGTCCACCCCTTGATTCCTGGACCCATGGATCTTGGCTATGGGAGAAACAGTACCATATACTGGACACTGATTCAGAGCATACACGACCTTCTGGATAACTTTGCCAAACCCTGCAAAGTATTGTCACCTAGTTAGCATTGTAATTGTGATTTCAGAAGGCCATTCCACCATTCTCTCAATCCAGCTGCTTCAGTATGATACGGAACATGGTAAGACTAGTGAATTCCATGAGTATGAGCCCACTGCCACACTTCTTTAGCCATAAAGTCAGTGCCTTGGTCAGAGGCAATGCTTTGGAATATCGTGATGGTGGATAAGGCATTCCATAAGTCCACAGATGGTAGACTTGGCAGAAGAATTGCATGCAGGATCGGCAAGCCCATATCCATATTAACTGTCTATTCCAGTGAGGAGAAACCTCTGCCCTTTCCATGATGGAAGAGGTCCAGTGTAATTCACCTGCCACCAGGTAGCTGGCTGATCACCCTGAGGAATGATGCCTTACTGAGGGCTCAGTCTTGGTCTCTGTTCCTGGCAAACTGGGCACTCAACAGTGGCCATAGCAAGGTCAGCCTTGATGAGTGCAAGTCCATGTTGCTGAGCCCATGCATAACCTCCACTCCTGCCACCATGGCCACTTTGTTCATGGGCCCATTGAGCGATGACAGAGGTGTTGGGGAAAGAGGTTAAGTGGTGTCCACAGAACACGTCATCCTATCCACTTGATTATTAAAATCCTCCTCTGCTGAGGTCACCCATTGGTGAGCACTCACATGGGATACAAATATTATCACAGTTTTTGATCACTTAGAGAGGTCCATCTACATACCTCTTCCCCAAATTTCTCTATCACCAATTTTCCAATCATGCTTCTTCCAAGTCCCTGAGCATCCAGCCAAACCGTTGGCTACAGCCCATGAATCAGTGTATAATCACACATCTGGCCATTTCTCCTTCAATACAAAGTGCACAACCAGGTACACTGCTTGAAGTTCTGCCTACTGGGAAGATTTCCCTTCACTGCTGTCCTTCAGGGATGTCCTAGAAAGGGGCTGCAGTGCTACAGCTGTCCACTTTTGGGTGGTGTCTGTATCTCGTGCAGAACCGTACGTGACCAGGCCATAGTCTTCTTTTCCTCTATCAAATGACCATAGGGAACTCCCCATGAGGACATTGGTGCAGGCTAGGGGAGAGTAGGAGGGGTAGGGGAGTGGAGGCAATGGGCATATGAGCCACTTTCTCTTGTGCCTTCAGGACCTGCTCGAGCCTGATCATATATATACTGCTTGCTTTTGATGATGGAATGCTGCTGTGCATGACCCACTTTATGGTTACATAGGTCAGAAGGCACCCAGCTCATGATAGGCAGTTTAGGTCGTATGGTGACTTGATGACCCATGGCCAAACTTCCAGTTTCCACCTAAGCCCATTAAGAGGCCAAAAGCTGTCTCTCAAAAGGGGAGTAGTTATCTGCAGAAGATGGCAGGGCCTTGCTCCAAAATAGAGGCCTCCACTGTGATTCACTTATGGGGGCTTGCCAAAGGCTCCAAACAGCATCCCTATTTGTTAATAACACCTCAAGCACCATTGGATCTGCTGGGTCATATGGTCCAAGTGACAGAGCAGCTTGCACAGCAGCCTGGATCTGTTGCAGAGCCTTCTCTTTTTGTGGACCCCACTCAAAACCGGCAGCCTTTCAGGTCACACAAATGAGGAATATATTGCCATCACAATCCAAATAGGGCCACTAGGAATTGTGCCAAGAGGCACAATGGTTGTAGAAGGGGCCAAATGCAGCAACTTATCCTTCACTTTAGAAGGAATGCCTTGACAGACCCCACATCACTGGACCCCTTGAAATTTTACTGAGGTAGGTCCCTGAATTTTAGTCGGATTTATTTTTTTTCCTCTGTCATGGAAATGTCTCACCAATCAGTCCAGTGTGTTTGCTACTTCTTGCTCATTGGATCCAATCAGTATAATGTCATCAATGTAATGGACCAGTGTGATATCTTGTGGAAGCAAAATTGATCAAGGTCTCTTGGAATAAGATTAGGACATAAAGCCAGAGATTTGATATAACCCTGAGACAGGACAGTAAAGGTATATTGCTGGCCTTGTCAGCTGAAGGCAAATTGCTTCTGATGAGCCTTATGGACAGGAATGGAAAAAAGGCATTTGCCAAGTCAATGTCTGCATACCAGGTACCAGGAGATGGGTTAATTTGCTCAAGCGATGAAACCACATCTGGTACAGCAGCTGTAATTGGAGTCACCACATAGTTAAGCATATGATAATCCACAGGCGTTCTCCAAGATCAATCTGTCTTCTGCACAGGCCAGATGGGAGAACTGAATGGGGATGTGGTGGGAATCACCACCCCTGCGTCTTTCAAGTCCTTGATGGTGGGACTAATCTCCACAATCCCTTTAGGAATGCAATCTTGTTTTTGATTTACCACTTTACTAGGTAGAGGCAGCTCTAATGGCTTCCATTTGGCCTTTTCCACCATCATTTCCCTCACCCTACCAGTAGGGAGTAAATGTGGGGGTTCTGCCAGCTGCTAAGTATGTCTATGCCAATTATACATTCTGGCACTGGGGAAATGACCACAGGATGATTCTGAGGACCCACTGTAAGTCAAACCTGAGCTAAAAGTTTATTAATTACTCGACCCCCTATAAGCCCCTGCTTAACTGGAGGACCACAGTGACATTTTGGTTCCCCTGGAATCAAAGTCAGCTCAGAGCCAGTGTCCAGTAGTCCCTGAAATGTCTGATCATTTTCTTTTCCCCACTGCACATGTACCCTGGTAAAATGCTGGAGGTCTCCTGGGGAAGGATAGGAGAAAGATTAAGCGCATAAATTGTTGGTTGTGCAGTGAGGTCCTTTCTCAAGGGGACCCGGCCTCCCCTTCGTTCAAGGGGTTCTGGGTCTGTAAACTGGCTCAAGTCTGGAAATTCATTGAGGAATTGTGATTCTCTGTTTTTATAATTCAAATTAGTCTTTTGTCCATTTGACCTGGAGGTTTTCTGCTTATATAAATTAAGTAGGAATGCAAGGCCAGGAACTGCGGCTCACATCTGTAATCTCAGCACTTTGGGAGGCTGAGTCTGGCAGATCACCTGAGGTCAGAAGTTTGAAATCAGCCTAGCCAATGTGGTGAAACCTCATCTCTGCTAAAAATACAGAAAAAAGCGGTTGTGGTTTGTGCACCTGCAGTCCCAGCTACTCAGGAGGCTGGGGCGGGTGAATTGCTTGAACCTTGGAAGCAGAGGTTTCCGTGAGCCCAGATCACACCACTGCAGTTCAGGCTGGATGACACACTGAGACTCAATCTCAAAAAAGAAAAAAAAGTTGAAATGCAGTAGGATTCCTATCAATTTCACTTCTCTGAACACCATGATTAATTAACCAATGCCATAGTCTGATATGAGTCAGCCTATTCTGATTGCTGCTTTGCCTGTGCTGTCTATTACAGTAGTTACACCCACCTTGCCTTTGATGGTTGACTGCCACCACTTGGCCCCTGCCACCTTGGGATTCAATTATTCCCACTGTATTTACATTTTGTAGTTGAGTGACTAGTTCCCACTGTTAGATCTGACAAACAGAAAAGAGCAATTATAGGGCTTCTCAAAACTGCAGGTGCTGCTCTCACAAATTTATTTCGCAAAGCATTGGTTATGAGTATATCTTCTAGACCCTCCCAGCAGGGATGAGTAGATCTAAAGTGACTAATCCACTCCACCATCCCAATCTCCCTAAGCCTTTGGATTCCTTCCTCTACATTAAATCAAGGGAGATAAGGCATTTCCAGCTCACTAACAGTGGGCCATCTTTTAATCCATATTTCAGCTAACCAAGAAAATAAACTGTTAGAACCTTTTTAAACTCCCCATACTGCAATGCTAAATGGAGAGTCCTTAGTTAGTGGCCCCAAATCAATACATTCAGCCTGATCCAACTCTATGTTTCTTCCACCATTATCCCACACCCTTAATATCCATTCCCATGCCTGTTCTCCAGTTTTCTGCTTATATAAGTTAGAAAACTCAAACAATTATTTTTGAGTGTAGCATACCTCCTCGTGGGTCAGACTCTGAACCTCGCCTCTAGGGGCCCTCCAGGACTTTAGTCTAGTTATAGGCCTAGAAGCAAACAGAGGTGTTGGGAGTGGCTTCTGAGGAGAATCAACATTATCTTGCCTTTTAACTGCCACAGGGAAGGCCATCACTGTTGCCTCAGGCAGCCCAGGGTTTATCTCCTCATACAAAGGTGTAAAGGCTGATGGCAACATGGGTTAGGGAGGGGATGTTGCTGCTATGGGGATGAGGAAGCTGCTTCTTCTGGCAAAAAAGGTTCATCAGAGTTTACAAGTTCAGTGTCCCCAACTTCAGTAGGGTCCTCTCACCTTCCCATTCTAAGTTTCAGGGTCCCTTTCTTTTCCAATCAATGCCCTCACTTTAACAGTAGTCATCTGGCGAGGCTGTGCATGCACCTTTCATTGCAGGTCAGCCATTCACATGATGAGAGCTTATGTCTGTTTTCCCACAATTTCAGCTCTTTCTCTACAGCAGATAAGACTCTCACTCAGGGCAATCTTAGCAGATTTGAGACTCATATCTCAAGTATTTGCTTCTGAAGCCAGGAGTTAGAATCTCTGTCATCATTTTCTTTCATCACTTTGTCCAGTGAACTTAGGAGCAACCAACCAACTTTTCTTCTTCATTATGTCCCTTGGTTCTCCACATATAGTCAAAGGCATCATGTATAGAGTAACTAAACTCCTTGCCTCTCACGAGTGGTGATTCAGGCATGTCAAATGCATTTATTTTGCATAACTCTCGAAACAGTTCATACCAAGGACTATCAGTGTTCTCCATACTATTAGAAGTAGAGTCCTTAGCATTTTTGGGTCTAATCATATTAAGCAGCCAACTCCAGAAACCCCAAAACCAATGAAAAAAACCCCATCCTTAATTTTTTTTTTTATCTAGAACCACTCTTGGTACCAAAATCTGTATTATTCAGGGTTCTCTAGAGGGACAGAATTAATAGTACATATAAACTCCTATATTTATAGGAGCTTTACTAAGTAGTATTAACTCACATGATCACAAGGTCCCACAATAGGTCATCTGCAAACTGAGGAGCAAGGAAGCCAGTCTGAGTCACAAAGCTGAAGAACCTGGAGTCCAGTGTTCAAGGACAGGAAGCATCCAGCATGGGAGAAAGATGTAGACTGGGAGGCTAAGTCAGTCTAGCCGTTTCACGTTTTTCTGCCTGCTTTATATTCTGACCATGGTGGTAGCTGATTTGATGGCACCCACCCAAGTTAAGGGTGGGTGTGCCTTTCCCAACCCACTGACTCAAATGTTAATCACCTTTGGCAACAGCCTCAAAGACACACCCAGGATCAATACTTTGCATCCTTCAATCCAGTCAAGTTGACACTCAGTATTAACCGTCACAGTAAGCATTTTTTTTTTCAATATGTTTAGTATGTGCTAGGCACCATGCTAAGTACTTCACATGCATTGACTCAGTAATCTACAAAAAGTGTTGCTACCTAGAACTTACAGTTGAGGAATTTGAGGCATAGATAATTTAGGAAAGTTTTACAAAGTTGCAAAGGCAGTAAGTGGCAGAGTCAGTATTCCAACTCCTGCAACTTCAGTTTATAGTCCTTATGTTTAACCTCTGCACAACACTGTCTCTTTTCTAGTCAATCAAATATGTTCATTTTTAACACTTTTTTTTTTTTTACTGGTTATTACCTCTATGTAGATATATGTACAAATTCCCTCTATTCCTGTCTTTCCTCACCCACCTCCCAGACTTACACTTCTCAGCCAAGCTGCATCTTTTCCCACATCACTCAAGATTCACTTTTCATTTTTTTCTAAGATGGTGGATTAGAGGCTTTTAGTATTTTTCAGCCACGTGGAAACAGCAAAATAGTGCATAAAGATCAACTCTGTGAGCTTTCATTGAAGAAAAAAAATAGTAATCCACTGGAATCATGAAGGACATCCTAGATCTCAGGGAGAAGAATATGGGCAAACAACCTCCATGACAGTGTCTAGCTGATAAAAAGAGTGTGGTGAAGCGTGACCATCCTGACCGCACACCGAGGCAGATCTCCAGGCATTCAGGGCATCTGTCTATCCAGTTAACAGCCTGAGGCACCCCTCTCATCCTCTGCGGAGAATTTGGTGTAGTGGGAGCCCCCTACACTTCATGCCCAGGAAGATCTCCACACATCTGAAGTACCCATTCTCCTGTATTTTGAGTTTAGGCCACCTTGACTTCCCAGGCAGAAAAACTGGGGCCAAGGAGTCTTCCTAGCTTTATGTCTAGGCACATCTCTGGGTGCTTGGTGACCACCCACTGAATTCTCCTTCAGCACTAGTGCTTGTGACTACCATCAGGGAACTTATAGATGGTTCTGTCTGGTTCAGCCCCACCCATCTTGCCCCCACTTCTGGGCTGAGCAGGGTGCTCAGACCACTGTGCACTCCAGGATCAGCCCATTGCCTGAGGTAACAGAGAACTTCTTCCAATAGACAAGGATAAAGTATATACTCAACCCTATTGGCTGCAGCCAACTCTTACCTATAAGAATCATCTATGACTTCTAGGTCAAACTGCACAGCCCAATATAAAACCTGCCAACAGAAGTTGTTAGGGCTATAGAAACAAAGCCAAAAGACCGTATCCAGAATTCTCTCCAGTTACATCCCCTAGGGAAGTGGGGAAAGAGAAAGAAAAAAATATATTATATGGGAAAAAAGAAAGAAACCAATTTCAAGCAGATCTCTCAAAACCACTTGATTATATGAAAATTAAACAACTTGCTCCTGAATGACTTTCGGATAAATAATGAAATTAAGGCAGAAATTTAAAAAAATTTTGAAATAAATGAAAACAGAGACACAACATACCAAAGTCTCTGGGATGTGGCAAAAATAGTGTTAAGAGGAAAGTTGATATTGTTAAATGCCACATCAGAAAGTTAGAAAGGCCTCAAATTAACAATCTGTCATCACACATAGAGGAGGGAAAGAAACAAGAACAAACTAACCCCAAAGCTAGAAGAAGAAAAGAAATAACTAAAATCAGAATAGAATTGAATGAAATTGAGACCCTCCAAATCTAGAGAATCAATAAAACCAAAAGTTGGTGTTTTGAAAGAATAAATAAGATTAATAGACCACTAACTAGATTAACCAAGAAAAAAAGAGGGAAGATCCAAGTAACCACAATCAGAAATGACAAAGGTGAAACAGAATACATAAGATCCTCAGAGTTTTTTATGAACACCTCTACACACACAAACTAAAAAATGTAGAGGTAATGGATAAATTCCTGGAAACACACAACCTCCCAAGATTGAATCAGGAAGAAGTTGAAACTCTGAACAGACCAATAGCAAGTTCTGAAATCAAATCAGTCATAAAAACATACCAACCCCAAAAAGCCCCAGACCAGATGGATTCACAGCCAAATTCTACCAGATATACAGAGAAGAACTGAATTAATTCTGCTGAAATTATTCCAAAATGTCAACAAGGAGGGACTCCTTCCTGACTCATTCTATGAAGCCAGAATCACCCTGCTACCAAAACCTGACAAAGACACAACAAAAAAAGAAAGCCACAGGCCAGTATCCCTTACGAACATAAATGCAAAAATCCTCAACAAAATGCTAGCAAACTGAATTTGGTAGCACGTCAAAAAGGTAATTGACCATAATCAGGAACGCTTCATTCCTAGGATGCAAGGTTGGTTCAGCATACATATATCAATAAATGTGATTCACCACACAAACAGAATTAAAAACAGAAACCATATAATTATCTCAATTTACGTGCAAAAAGCTTTTGATAAAATCCAACATCCCTTTATGATAAAAACCTCAACAAACTAGGCATCAAAGATACAAACTTCAAAATGATAAGAACTACCTATGACAAACTCAACCCAATATCATACTGAACAGGCAAAAACTGGAAGCATACCTCTGAGAATAAGGATGGCCACTCTCTCCACTCCTACTCAACATAATATTGAAAGTCCGAGCCAGAGCAATTAGGCAAGAGAAAGAAATAAAAGACATCCAAATAGAAAAGTCAAATTATCTCTCTTCACTGATATGATTCTATACCTGGAAATCCCTGAAGAGTTGGCCAAAAGGCTCCTAGAACTGATAAATAACTTCAGCAAAGTCAAAAATAAATGTACAAAAATCAATAGCATTTCCATATACCAATACAATTCAAGCTGAGAGCCAATTAAAGAAATACAGTCCCACTGACAATAAAATAAAATACCTAGAAATACACGCACACAAATAAAACACCTAGAAATACATCTAACCAAGGAGGTGAAAGATCTCTATGAGAACTAGATATGAAACCCTGCTGAAAGAAATAATGAACACATACAAATAGGAAAACATTTCATGCTCATGGATCAGAAAAATCAATATTGTTAAAATGATCATATGGCCCAGAGCAATCTACAGATTCAAAACGATTCCTATCAAACTACCAACATCACTTTCCACAGATTAGAAAAAATTGAAGTCATATGAAACTAAAGAATTGCCTGATTAATCAAAGCAATCTTAAGCAAAAAGAACAAAGCTTAAGTCATCACATTACCTGGCTGCCAACTATACTATAAGGCTACAATAACCATAATAGCATGGTACTGGTGCAAAAACAGAAACATAGACCAATAGACAGAATAGAGAACCCAGAAGTAAGCTACATGCCCATAACTATCTGATCTTTGACAAGTTGACAAAAATAATCAGTGGATAAGGGACTCCTTGTTTAATAAATGGTGCTGAGACAGGTGGCTTGGCATTTGCAGAAGAATAAAAGTGGACACCTACCTCTCACCATATATACAAATTAACTCAAGAAGGATTAAATATTTAAACATAAGACCTCACCTATTAGAACCCTAAAAGAAAACCTAGGAAATACCATTGTAGACATCAGACTTATGAAAGAATTTGTGACTAAGTATCCAACGAAATTACAACAAAACCAAAAATTGACAAGTAAGACCTAATTAAACTAAACAGCTTCTGCACACCAAAATAAACTGTCAACAGAGTAAACAGCCAACTTATAGAATGGGAAAAAATATTTACAAACCATGTATCTGACAAAAGTCTAATATCCAGAATCTGTAAGGAACTTTAACAATTCAACAAGCCAAAACCAAATAACCCCATTAAAAAAAAAATAAACAAAAGAAAATAAACAAATGATTAGACACTTCTCAAAAGAAGACATGTATGTGCTTAAGAAACATGTTAAAAAATATATAACAATTGGCCAGGCCCATTGGATCACACCTGTAATCCCAGTGCTTTAGGATGCCGAGGTGGGCAGATTGCTTGAGGCCAGAAGTTTGAGACCAGCCTGGCCAACTCGGCAAAACCCTGTCTCTAATAAAAATACAAAAATTAGCTGGCATGGTGGCAGGTGCCTGTAATCCCAGCTACTCAGGAGGCTGAGGCAGGAGAATCACTTGAATCCGGGAGGCAGAGGTTGCAGTGAGCCGGGATCCCGCCATTGTACTCCAGCCTGGGCAACAGAGCGAGACTCCGTCTCAAAAAAAAAAAAAAAAAAAAAAATCACTAATCATCAGAGAAATGTAAATAAATCCCACAATGATATGTCATCTTAATGACCATCAGTCAGAATGGCCATTATTAAAAATTCAAAAAATAACAGAGAAAAGGGAATGCTTATACACTGTTGGTGTGAATGTAAATTAGTTCAGCCACTGTGAAAAGTAGTTTGGAGATTTCTCAAAGCACTTAAAGCAGAACTACCATTTGACCCACTAATCCATTACTGGGTATATACCCAAAGAAAAATAAATAATTCTACCAAAAAGACACATACATTCATATGTTTCTTGCAGCACTATTCACAATAGTAAAGACATGGAGTCAGCCTAGGTGCTCATAAACAGTGGATTGGATAAAGAAAATGAGCCTATGCACGCAAACTAGAAAACCTAGAAGAGATGGATAAATTCCTGGACACATATACCCTCCCAAGACTGAACCAGGAAGAAATTCATTTCCTGAACAGACCAATAATGAGCTCTGAAATTGAATCAGTAACAAATAGCTTACCAACCAAAATAAGTGCCCAGGACCACATGGATTCACAGCCAAATTCCACCAGATGGACAAAAAAGAGCTTGTCTCATTCCTAATGAAACTATTCCAAAAAAATTGAGGAGGAGGCATTCCCCCGCAACTCATTCTATGAGGCCAGGACTATCCTGATACAAAAACCTGGCAGAGACAATTAAAAAAGAGAAAACTTTAGGCCAATATCACAGATTAACTTTGATGCAAAAATCCTCAACAAAATACCTGAATCAAAATACCACAATCAACTAGGCTTCATCCCCATGATGCAATGTTGGTTCAACATATGCAAATCAATAAAAGTGATTCATCACATAAACAGAACTAAAGACAAAAAACACACGATTTTCTCAATAGATGCAGAAAACGCTTCTGATAAAATTCAACATTCCTTCATGTTAAAAACTAATAAACTAGGTATTGAAGGAACATACCTTAAAACAAATCCACAGCCAGCATCATACTGAATGAACAAAGGATGAAAGCATTCCCCTTGAAAACCAGCACAAGACAAGGTTGCCCTCTCTTACTACTCCTATTCAACATAGTGTTGGAAGTCCTTGCCAGAGCAATCAGGCAAGAGAAAAATAAAGGGCATCCAAATAGGAAGAGAGGAAGTCAAACTATTCCTGTTTGCAGATGACATGATTCTATATTAGAAAACCCCATAGTCTCAGTCCAAAAGCTCCTTCAGCTGACAAACAACTTCAGCAAAGTTTCAGAATACAAAATCAATGTACAAAAATAAATGGCATTTCTATACACCAGTGATAGCGAAGGTGAGAGCCAAATCAGGAAGACAATCCCATTCACAATTGCCACAACAAGAATAAAATACCTAGGAATAGAGCTAACCAAGGAGGATCTGTACAATAAAAATTACAAAACACTGCTCGAAAAGTCAGAGATGATACAAACAAATGGAAAAACATTCCGTGCTTATGGATAGGAAGAATCAATATCACGAAAATGGTTAGAATGCCCAAAGCAATTTTCAGATTCAATGTTATTCCTATCAAACTACCAATGATATTCTTCATGTAACTAGAAAAAAACTATTTTAAAATTCATATAGAACCAAAAAAGAGTCTGAATAGCCAAGGCAATCCTAAGCAAAAAGAACAAAGCTGAAGGCGTCATGTTATCCAACTTCAAACTATAATATAGGGCTATAGTAACCAAAATGCATGGTACTGGTACAAAAACAGGTACTGGTACAAAAGCAGGTACAAAGACAGGCACAAAAACAGAATAGAGAACCCAGAAATAAGGCTGCACACCTACAACCACCTGATCTTCAACAATGCTGACAAAAACAAGCAATGAGGAAAAGATTCCCTATTCAATAAATGGTACTGGGACCACTGGCTAGCCATGTGCAGAAGATTGAAACCATACCTTTCCCTTACATCACATAGGGAAAATAACTGAGAATGGATTAAAGACTTAAACGTAAAGCCCAAAATTATAAAAACCCTTGAAGATAACTTAGGCAACACCATCCTGGACATAGAAATGGGCAATGATTTCATGACAAAGATGCCAAAAGACATAGCAACAAGAGCAAAAATGGACAAGTGGGCTCTAATTAAACTTAAGAACATCAGCACAGCAAAAGAGACTGTCAACAGAGTAAATAGACAACCTCCAGATGGGAGAAGATATTTACGAACTATGCGTCTGACAAAAGTCTATACAGCATCTATAAGGAGCTTAAACAAATGTACAAGAGAAAAACAACCACATTCAAAAGTGGGCAAAGGACATGAACAGACACTTCTCAGAAGAAGAAATACGTGGCCAAGTATTTGAAAAAAAACTCAATATCATTGATCATTAGAGAAATGCACATCAAAAACGTCTCGCATCAGTCAGAATGGCTATTAAAAAGTCAAAAAATAGCGGATACTGGTGAGGTTGTGGAGAAAAGGGAACACTTATACACTGTTTTTGGGAGTGTAAATTAGTTCAACCGTTGTGGAAAGCAGTGTGTAATTCTTCAAAGAGCTAAAAGCAGAAACACCATTTGACTCAGCAATTCCATTACTGAATATATACCCAAAGGAATATAAATACCATAAAAACACATAGATGCAAATATTCACTATAGCGCTATTCACAATAGGAAAGATGTGGAATCAGCCTAAATGCTAATCAATGACAGATTGGATAATGAAAATGTGGTACATATACAACATGGAACGCTATACAGTCATAAAAAAGAATGAGATCATGTCTTTTATGGGAACATGGAGGGATCTGGAGCCTATTATCCTTAACAAACTAACGAAGCAACAGAAAACTAAATACCACATGTTCTTACTTAAAAGTGGGAGCTAAATGATAAGAATTCGTGAATACAAAGAAGGAAACAACAGACACTAGGGTCTACTTGAGGGTGAAGGGTGGAAGGAGGGAGAGGAGCAGAAAAGATAACTATTGGGTACCAAACTTAACAATTCGGTGATGAAATAATCTGTATAGCAACCCCTCCTGCCCGTCACGTGAGTTTCCCTATATAACAAACATGCGCGTGTACCCCGGAACCTAAAATACAAGTTTAAAAAAAGAACAGTTTGGCATAAATTATACTGCAACTAGAATTGTATTTGGTAGAGTTTGTCCAACATTTAATGTGTGAATATAATTAACTCTATCTGGTAGGCCAATTCTTTCATCTACCTATGAGAATACTTTTAAGATAACCCACAATAATAGGCCATTTTGTTTCCATTCTTCTAAAAACTAAAAATAAAAGTGAAATGGCCTTTTAAAATGTGGTATATGTGCACTGTGAAATACTACAGAGCCGTAAAAAGGAACAAAATCATGTCCTTTCCGGCAATATGGACACAGCTGAAGGCTATTATCCTAAGCAAATTAACCCCAGAGCAGAAAACCAAATACATCGTGTTCTCGCTTACAAGTGGTAGCTAAATGTTGGTTATTCATGGACATAAAGATGGGAACAATAGACACTGGGGACAACTAGAAGAGGGAGAAAGAACAAGGGGCAAAGGCTGAAAGACTACCTATCAGGTATATGCTGACTACCTGGGTGATGGGATCATTTGTACCACAAACCATCTCACACAAAATTCCCATGTAACAAACCTGTACAGGTATGCTCTGAATCTAAAATAAAAATTGAAACAAATTTTAAAAAGAATATATACAGGTAAGTATGAATGCCATGTGTCAAAATGGCCTGAAACTGTCAAAAACAATTCTGGCAAAATGGATGTGGTAGAGAGGGATTTGGGTGGAGAACAACGTAGAGCTGATATAGTAAAATTAAATATAATCTCACTGGAATAAATTGGGAATTGGGGAGATAATGAAATCAGTTTTGGAACTGTGCAAAACTTTATCTGGTGAAGGATTGAAAGTTGAGTCTCAATAAACAAAGAAGCAGCAGTTGTAATATAATTTACAGAAAGAAAACACAAACAGCAAACAAATATAGCTTTAAAATGTTCAGCCTCTCTAGTGGTTCAAGAAATAAGAATCCAAATGATCTTAAGTTACTATTTGCTACTTATTAAAATAAGAACAATAAATATATAAAAACAAATATTGTGCATATGTAAGTAAACATATGTGTATACAGTATTTATATGTGTATGTATATATAATGTATATATAGTGTACATGTATGTATGTTTGTGTGCATATATATATATTATGTGCATATATATATGATGTACTGCTAACAAGCCATAGGGAAAATGGTATATTCAAATCCTGTTATTCACAATAAAAACAGTTACAGTTCAAAACCCAAATGAAAAGAAGAAGGATGGATGGAAGGAAGGAAGGAAGGAAGGAAGGAAGGAAGGAAGGAAGGAAGGAAGGAAGGAAGGGAGGGAGGGAGGGAGGGAGGGAGGGAGGGAGGGAGAAGGATTGGCTCACTTTCCCAGGAAGTAACCTCTGGTTTAGAGTGGGCCCCACAGCACTTCTATGCTTATCTACACCTTACATTGCTGACCTTATTACTCTTTAGTGCTATTAAGTAATGATCTGTGTGTGTTTTGTATTCCCTGAGTCTCTTCAAAGTAAATCTCTGTGCTCCCCATTTATTCCACAATTCCTTCTCCAACTCAGTTGTGACCATGATTACCTTTGTTCACTCAAAACATTCAATTACATGCTTGCTGAATAATAGGGGAGAATCTTGTGGTTATTTCCACTTAGATTTGGGAGGTAAAAGCCAAGATAACATGATAGAAGGAGAATTTGCTCCATGTAAGAGTTTTGTATGACAGAAATGGCATTTTCAAGTCAGAGAAAAAACAACTGATTACCTATGAGGAAAAAAAAGTATGTTCAATCTTGATACCATATTCAAAAATAAATTACAGATAAAGTCCTAAATATTTTTTAAAGTTTAAAACAACATATTTATTTCTTTGGGCTTGGAAGAAAAATTAAAGTAGAAAAATGATAAATTAGACCACACCAAAATAAAAAGCTACCGTATGAAAAAGGACATTTTAAAAGATGCTAAAAATCCAGAGATGGGCTTTAAGAAAATATTTGTCATATATGACAGGCAGTTATTATCCAGGATATATAAAAGTATGAATAGGTAAGAAACATTCTAGTTGGTCAGAATGTAAAATTGTGCAGCCACTATGAAAAACAGTGTGAAGTTTCCTCAAAAGATTAAAAATGGAATTACCATATGACTCAGCAATCCCACTTCTGCATTACATCCAAAAGTATTGAAAATAGGATCTCAAAGACATATTTGCACACCCATGTCCATTGTAATATTATTCACAATAGCCAAGAGGTAGAAGTAACCTAAATGGATAAAGAAAATGTGGTATATACATACATATAAGGGAATATTATTCAGCCTTATAAAAGGACATCCTATCATAGGGTACAACATGGGTAAACCTTGAGGACATTATGCAAAGTGCAATAGGCCAGTCACAAAAATGATAAACCTTGAGGACATTATGCAAAGTGAAATAGGCCAGTCACAAAAAGACAAACACTGCATGATTCTATTTATATAAAGTATGAAAAGTACTCAAATTCATAGAAGCAAAAGGTAGAATGGTGGTTGCCAGGGACTGGGGATAGAAGGAAGAAAGGGGGAATTGTTCAATGGGTATAGAGTTTCAGTTTTGCAAGATGAAAAAGTTCTGGAGATCTGTTGCACAATAAGGTGCTTACAGTTAACACTACTGTGCACATAAAAATGGCAAGATAGTAATCTTTATACTGTGTGGGGTTTTTCCCACGATTAATAATCAGAGCTTTAAATCTCAGTTTGAGAGAAGTTTTCTATGTAAATACTCCAGGAAGAAGGTAACATTTGGCTTATATTCAGCCGTAGATATAAATGCATGATATAAGACCTTATTCTAATAGCAGGTTTTCATACAGGAAGAATGGCTGAGAGCGTGAAACTTTGGGGCTTCTGAAAGGGTAAGTGGGTGCAACAGTGATCCAAATGGGTAAGCAAGTGCTGTTGCTGATGGAGTAGGTCAGCGACGTCTGTAATGGTGAGGAGGGCACATTTAGGCATTCACCAATATGTTTGATTGGTAGATCATGTTCCTACAAAATTTTCCAAGGAGTCAATGAATGTTTGGAAAATAATTTTTTTTTTGAGTCAGGGTCTTTCTCTGTCACCCAGGCTGGCGTGCAGTGCACTATCATAGCTCACTGCAGCCTCCAATTCCTGGGATCAAGCAATACTCCAGCCTCATTCAGCCTCCTGAGTAGCTGGGACTATTGGCATGCACCACAATGCCTGGCTAATTTTTCTTTATTATTAGTAGAGATGAGGTCTTGCTATGTTACCCAAGCTGATCTCAAACCCCTGAGCTCAAGTGATCTGCCCACCTAGGCCTTCCAAAGTGCTGGGATTACAGGTGTAAGCCACCATGCCTGGCCTTGACCTGCTTTGTTTATTTTTTCAATATCCCTAGTCACCTAATCTGCTGAAAGCTAAATTTAAAAACCCTCCGCGTCACAGGATAATACTTAATGCTGTGCTAAGTGTATGTTTCCCATCGCAAAGCAGTATCACCATACTTAGTATTAAGGAGGTTATAAAATATCAAAACTTCAAATGAACTAAGAAAGTATGAAAATTATGGAATACTCACTCATCTTTTGATGGAAGAACATGAAAACGAAAACGAGACACTCAAATCAATTTTTCTTAAACTATAACTTTATTTGGGCAAGAGAATTTTCCTTAAATAAAGCTATCATTGTAAAACACCTCAGGACAAACTATTTTTCCAAATAACATTTTATGTCAGCATAGTCTTGCTTCAGTAGTTGTCTATTCACCCGTCTTCTCATTATTATGAATATTTGCTTTATTGATATACATATCTCAGTTACTCCCTGTGACTAAACTGCCCTCTCTACTTGAAATCGGAAGACTTATTTTAGGTAATTTAAAGTTTATATTAACACTGTGTCTATAACAAATTGGTAATGCAGATTTATGTAAAAAAAAAGAGGAAAAGAAGCATTCTAACAGAAAAAATGGTCAAAGAATATAAACAAGCACTTTCAATGATTAAACAATGACTGTAAATATATTGCTAAATATGTAATTAGCTTTATGCAAATTAAAACAATGAGATACTGTATCTAGCCATCATAAAGGCAAATATTAAATAATAATATTGGGGAGTTATAAAATTGTGTGAAAAAACAACTCATATACTGCTGGTAAAAGAATAAATTGATGCTTTTTTTAAAGAATAATTTGGCGGCTTCTATTAAGTTAAAGATGTGCATGCTATATGATCCAGCTGGAGAAACACTTGCATATGTATATGTGGAGATGTGTCATGATCTGCATAATTCCATGTAGTATTTTTGTAATAATGAAAAAATTATGAATAATGAATGATCATTACTTGAGGAATAGTTAAATAAAATGTGATATATTTATACTCTAGAATTACAGTAGTTAAAGCAATAAATTACACCTGTATACTATTGACAGAATTAAATCTCCAAAAATTATTACCAAATAAGAAAAAGAAAGTTATAAAATAGATACAGTGTATAAATTTATGTTATAAAATGTCATAAAACAGAAGCCAGTCTTTGGCAGCAATATAGCTGGAACTGGAGGTCATTATCCTCAGTGAAATAACCCAGAAACAAAGTCAAATACCATGTATTATCACTTATAAGTGGGAGATAAACAATAGGTACACATGGACATACAGAGTGGGATGACAGAAGACTACAAACGTAAGAGGAGATGAGGACTGAACAAATTACCTGTTGTGTACAATGTTCCCTCTTCAGATGATGGGTACACTAAAAGTCCAGAGTTCATCATGATGCAATATATGCATGTCAGAAATCTGCACTTGGACCTCCTAAATATATACACAGGAAAAATTTTAAAGTAAAAATGACATAAAATAATTGTATTTTTAATCTATGATATGAACATATAAAAAGAGGTCTGGAAGGGTGCACAGCAAATTCTTACTAGTGGCTTCCCCAGAAAGTGTGAAAGGGAAGCATCCACTTTAATGCCCAGAAGTGACACAGAGTCACTTTGAATACATTCTATTGGTCAAAGCAAGTGAAGGTCAGTCCAGCTCCAAGGTGACTTCCCCCTCTTCATGGGAGGAGCAGAAGGAATGACATGCGCCTGCTGTGGGGTGGTGGAGTTGATGGCAACTATTTTTGTAAATTGTCTACTCTATTTTCCTTCCCCCATTTTAGGCAATTGGCATTCTCCAGCTCTTGGCTCCATTGCTTCCCTCTGTATCTCCCATCAAAGTTTGCTTTAAAGAAAGATTTTGTAGGAATGTTTTACTTGAATTGTGGATTTGAAACAAGACATGTCACTCCTAACAGGACATTTACATTTGATATCTCTCTCTGATCATGGAAAGAAATGATCTATCTCTCTTTAAGGCAAGTTCAGGCATCAGCAAGTAGAGCTTCTTGGAGTCTTGCTGTGAAGTCTCATCTCATCGTTTTCTAAGTGCTTCGCCTCCTCCACCTTCTTAAAAGTTGGCTGGAGATAAAAGGGTAATGTCACCCTGGAAGGACTGAGCTCTTAATTCACAGATGTTGCTCCAGAGCTTGAGTCCCAGCTTCTGATGAGTTGTTCATTGTTATCCGGAGCAGAACTGTCCTGTAACCACAATCCCATGGCTTTATGATCCACAATTAGGAGATTGACTATGTCAGATACCAAATAGAAGGAGAGAGAGAATAAGAATTCATTTAGTAATCTAACTAAATATATTCGTTGAGATCAATGTAGCTGAGAGCTATGCAAGGTACTGGGTGTACCGGTAAAAAACAAGATAGGCAGCATCTGCCCTCACAGAGCTTATGGTCTGGTGGGCTATATAGACAAGGAGAAAATATGGGTAATACATGTTAGGAATAAATAAAAAGAAATTACGAGGTGTTATGGGAAGACCATGTGGAGTCTAATTAGTGGTATGCTTAGTCTAATTACTGGCTCTACCAAAAAAAAATTCAAAAAGGAAAAAAAAGAAAAAAGTTCCTGATTTATAGTGCTTGTCCATTTCCATGGTGTAAAGATTCCCACCAATTTCAAGCAGCAACATGACATCACTGAAAGGAGTTACAAAAAAAAAATGAACAGTGCTTTTTTCTATCCACAGGGGCTATATTCCAAGACCTCCAATGGATGCCTGAAACCATGGCTAGTACTAAACCCCATGAATACTATGTTTTTTTCTCTATATACATGCCTATGGTAAAGTTTAATTTATAAATTAGGCATAGTAAGTGGTTAACATCTTATAATGAAATAGAACAATTATAACATTATACTGTAATAAAGTTATATAAATATGGACTTTCTCTCTCTCAAAATATATTATTGGATATAATATTTTCAGACTGTGGTTGACTGTCAGTAACTGAAACTATGGAAAGTTGAACCATAGATCAGCAGGAGCTATTGTATGACCCAACAACAGGGCCCTATCGGATCTAAGCCAGTTAGGGTAGAAGAATGGGGATGTCAGGAAGGCTTTCTGGAGGAAGCACCATCTAAGATGAGAACTGAAGGATGAGGAAGAATGAGTCAGATGAAGATGGTCACAGAGAAATATTCCATGTGTCAAGGCCAGAACGGTGAGAAAGGACCTTGTAAACCTGGAGAATGACCAATCAATGTGGATCAAGGGCATGGTGCTGAGTGATATGTGTGTGTGAAGGTAGATGGTGAGGGGCGTGTGTACATGAGCTTTGTATGTAGTATGGTGTGTATATATGAATGAAATTGCACATATGTGTGTATAGTATGTTATGTGTGTATTGTACGTGTGCTTATGCACATGTGCATGTAGTACAATGAGAGTGTATGTGTGTGCCTGCATGCTGGTGTCTTTTTTAACTCCAGCTGCCAAAACAAAATACCATACACTGGGTGATTGAACAGCAGATATTTATTTCTCACAGTTCTAGAGGGTGGGAAGTCTGAAATCGAGGGGGGTGTGGATTTGGTGCTTGGTGAGAGCCTCTTCCTGGTGTGCAATTGACTACCTTCTCACCATCTTCACATGGCAGAGAGCGAGCTGTGGTCTCTTTCTCTTCTTGTAAGTACACTATTCTCATTACAGGAGCCCTACTCTCATGACCTCCTCTAAACCTGATTATCTCCCAAAAGCCCTGCTTCCAAATACCATCACTGTTATGGTTTGGCTGTGTCCCCACCCAAATCTCATTATGAACTGTAGCTTCCATAATTCACTCATGTTGCAGGAGGGACCCACTGGGAGATAATTGAATCATGGGGGTGTGGTTTCCTCCATACCTTTCTCATGGTAGTGAATAAGTTTCATGAGATCTTATGGTTTTATGAGGAAAAACCCTTTTCATTTGGTTTTCATTCTTCTTTTGTGGGCCACCATGTGAGACATGCCTTTCACCTTCTGCCATGATTGTGAGACCTCCCCAGCCATGTGGAACTGTGAATCGATTAAACCTCTTTCTTTTGTAAATTGCTCAATCTTGGGTATGTCTTTATCAGCAGTGTGAAAATAAACTAATACAATAAATTGGTACCAGTAGAGTGGAGCACTGCTGAAAAGATACCCAAAAATTTGGAAGCAACTTTGGAACTGGGTAACAGAGGTTGAAACTGTTGGGAGGGCTCAGAAGAAGACAAGAAAATGTGGGAAAGTTTGAAATTTCCTAGAGATTTGTTGAATGGCTTTGACCAAAATACTGATAACGACATGAACAGTGAAATCCAGGCTGATGTAGTCTCAGATTGAGGTAAGGAACTTGGGAACTGGAGCAAAGGTGACTCTTGTTACATTTTAGCAAAGAGACTGGCAGCATTTTGCTCCTGCCCTAGAGATTTGTGGAACTTTGAACTTGAGAGAGATGATTTAGGATTTCTGGCAGAAACAGTTTCTAAGCAGCAAAGCATTAAAGAGGTGACTTCAGTGCTGTTAAAGGCATGCAGTTTTTAAAGGGAAACAAAGCATAAAAATTTGGGAAATTTGCAGCATGGCAATGCAGTTGAAAAGAAAATCCCATTTTCTGAGGAGAAATTCAAGCCAGCTGCAGAAATTTGCATAAGTAATAAGGAACCAAATGTTAATCCCCAAGACAATGGGGAAAATGTCTCCAGGGCATGTCAGAGACCTTTGCAGCAGCCCCTCCCATCACAGGCCCAGAGGCCTAGGAGGTAAAAATGGTTTTGTGGGCCAAGTCCAGTGTCCCTCTGCTGTGTGCAGTCTAGGGTCTTGGTGCCCTGTGTCTCAGCTGCTCCAGGCGGGACTAAAAAAGGCCAAGGTACAGCTCAGGCTGTGGTTTCAGAGGGTGCAAGCTCCAAGCTTTGGCAGCTTCCACTGGTGTTGAGTCTGCAGGTGTACAGAAGTCAAGAACTGAGGTTTGGGAAGCTCTGCCTAGATTTCAGAGGATGTATGGAAATGCCTGGATGTCCAGATAGAAGTTTGCTGCAGGGGCAGGGCACTCATGGGGAACCTCTGCTAGGGCAGTCCAGAAGGGGAATGTGGGGTGGGTGCCCCAACACAGAGTCCCCACTGGGGCACTGCCTAGTGGAGCTGTGAGTAGAAGGCCACCATCCTCCAGAACCCAGAATGATAAATGCACCAACAGCTTGCACTGTTCACCTGGAAAAGTCACAGACACTTAACACCAGCCCATGAAAGCAGCTGGGAGGGAGTCTGTACCCTACAAAGCCACAGGGGTGGAGCTGTCCAAGACCATGGGCACCAACATCTTGCATCAGCATGACCCAGCTATGAGACATGGAGTCAAAGGAGATCATTATGGAACCTTAAGATTTGACTGCCTCCCTGGATTTTGGACTTGCATGGGTGTAGCCCCTTTGTTTTGGCCAGTTTCTCCCATTTGGAATGGCTGTGTTTACCCAATACCTGTACCCCCATTGTATCTAGGAAATAACTAACTTGCTTTTGATTTTACGGGCTCATAGGTGGAAGAGACCTGTGCTGTCTTGGGACTGTACACTTTTGAGTTAATGTTGAAATTAGTTAGGACTTTGTGGGACTGCTGGGGAAGGCATGATTGGTTTTTAAATGTGAGGATATGAGATTTGGGAGGGATTGGGGCAGAATGGTATGGTTGGCTGTGTCCCTACCCAAATTTCATTTTAAATTTTAGGTCCCATAATTCCCTCATGTTGCGGAAGGGACCCAGTGGAGATAATTGAATCATGGGGGTGGTTTCTTCCATACTGTTCTCATGATAGTGAATAAGTCTCATGACATCTGATGGTTTTATAAGGGGAAACCAATTTCACTTGGTTTTCATTCTTCTCTTGTCTGCCACCATGTGAGAGGTGACTTTCACCTTCTGCCATGATTGTGAGACCTCCCTGGCCACGTGAAACTGTGAGTCCACTAAACCTCTTCCTTTTGTAAATTGCCCAGTCTCTGGTATGTCTTTATTAGTAGTGTGAAAAAAGACTAATACAATCACATTGGCGGGTCGTGCTTCCACATATGAATTTGGGGGAAACACAAACATTCAGTCCATAGCAGTGTATGTGTCACTGGTAAGAAAAACACAGGGCTGGGATTTGAAGAGTTGTATAAACCAGTAGGTCATATCTGGACCCTCTGCTTTAACACAAGATTCTGCCCAATCTGTGGGGCAATCTGTCTTTCAGGGAGTTGTTGTTGCTGCTGTTGTTGTTGTTGTTTTCTTGAGACAGAGTCTTGCTCTATCGCCCAGGGTGGAGTACAGTGGTGCAATCTTGGCTCACTGCAACCTTGCCTCCCAGTTTCAAGCGATTCTCATGCCTCAGCCTCCTGAGTAGCTGGAATTAAAGGTGCACCACCACCCCTGGCTAATTTTTGTATTTTTAGTAGAGGTGGGGTTTCGCCATGTTGTCCAGGCTGGTCCCAAACTCCGGACCTCAGATGATCTGCCCACCTTGGCCTCCCAAAGTGCTGGGATTACAGGCTAGAGCCACTGCACCTGGCCTAGGTGATATTTTAAAATATCATAGGAACCCAGATGTTTCACAACTCTCACTTGATAAATTTCCCACTAGCTGCAGCCTCCTTTTTTGACCCAGAGAGTCTCTCAGGATGATCCAGTTCAGTTCCTTGGTGTTTTCTGATGGTAGAGATTGGATGGAGGGAAGGGCTTTCCCAGGATCACCTGGCAGGAGGTGCTGACTAGCATTCAGACTTCCAGAGCCTCAATCCTTGTTTTTTTTTTTCTTTTTCTTTTCTTTTTCTCTTTCTTTTTTCTTTTTTTTTCTTTTTGAGACAGAGTCTCTCTCTGTCACCCAGGCTGGAGTGCAATGGTGCGATCTTGGCTCACTGCAACCTCTGCCTCCCAATTCTAGCGATTCTCTTGCCTCAGCCTCCCGAGTAGCTGGAACTACATGTGCATGCCACCAGGTCCCGCTAATTTTTTGTATTTTTAGTAGAGATGGAGTTTCACTGTGTTAGCCATTCTCCTGACCTCATGATTTGTGCACCTTGGCCTCCCAAAGTGCTGGGATTACAGGCATGAACCACTGCACCCGGCCAGTCCCTGATTTTTCTACTCTCCCATCGGAAGAGCTGGAGTCAGTAGTAAAATAATATAATTGAGTCAACCCTTGATTCTAAACAACTTTCCAAAATACTAACAAAGCATGACTAAACAGTACTTCATTTTGTCACATTTTAAAATAGAAAATGGTCCATGTGATGAGTACTTTTCATAGGCAAGTAATTATTTGGTAAAATAATCCAATTTCATTTTTTCCATTTTCTGCACAGCAAAATGGGGAATTCTATTATCTTAGCAGCAGCTTTACCCTTTCATCAATCCATCAGCATAGTTTCTTGCTATGGGAACTTAGATTGCTGGCTTGAGAATTTTCCTCATTTCTTTTTTTTTTTTTTTTTTAATTTTTATTTTTATTTACTTATTTTTTTGAGACAGAGTCTCTCTCTGTCGCCCAGGCTGGAGTGCAGTGGCGCCATCTTGGCTCACTGCAAGCTCTGCCTCCTGGGTTCATGCCATTCTCCTGCCTCAGCCTCCTGAGTAGCTGGGACTACAGGCACCCACCACCACACTTAGCTAATTTTTTGTATTTTTAGTAGAGATGGAGTTTCACCGTGTTAGCCGAGATGGTCTCGATCTCCTGACCTCGTGATCCGCCTGCCTCGGCCTCCCAAACTGCTGGGGTTACAGGCGTGAGCCACTGTGCCTGGTTGACTTTTCCTCATTTCTAATACAAGCATTTAGTGCTATCAGTTTTCCTCCTAGCACTGCATTGAATGCATCCTCCATATTTTAATATGTGACTTTAAAATTTTCATTCAGCTTGAGGTATTTTTAAATGTCATTTGATACTTCTTTTTTGGCCCATGGGTAATATAGAAGTGTGTTGTTTAATTTTCATTTATTTAGACATTTTGCTATTGCCTCTTATTGATTTTTAATTGATTCCCTTATAGTCAGAAAAAAACCTCTATATTATTTCAATTTTTTTAAATTTGTAAGGTTTGTTTTTTGTCCCAGAATATGGCCTATTATGGGAATATGAAAAAGCTGTGTTTTCCACTGTTGCTGGTAGACTGTTACATGTTCTCTCTCTCTATATATATATCAATTGGAAACTGTTGGTTGATTGTGTTGTTTATATCTTCTATATCTTTGCTAATTTTCTATCTAGTAGTTCTATTAGTTTCTGAAAGGTGGGTGTTGAAGTCCTCAACTACAATGCAGATATACCTACTTCTCCTTTCTGCTCTATCAGTTTTTGCTTCGTGTGTTTTGAAGCCTATCACTTGGTGTGTGCATACTTAGGCTTATCTCTTCCTGATTAATTGATCCTTTATTCTTATGTTCATGATAAGATGGACACCTCTTGCCTGTAGTAATTTTATTTTCTCTAAAGTCTATTTTACCATATATTAGTATAGATACTCCTTCTTTATATTATTATTAATTTTTTATGTATATTTTTTCCATCCTTTTATTTTCAACCAGCTATGTCATTGAATTAGAAGTAAATTTCTTATAAATGGCATATAGTTGGGTCATGGTTTTTATTCACTCTCCAATCTCTGTTGATTGGTATATTCATACCACTAGCTTATAAGGTAATTATTGATATATTAGTGTTTAGGCCTATCATTTTATTATTTGTTTTCTTTGGTTCTTGTTCCTGCTTTGCTTTTCTTGGGTTCCAGGGCGTTATTTAACATTTTTTATAAATTCATCTTAATTGATTTATAGTGTTGTTGAATGTACGTCTGTGTATAGTTTTTATAGTGGTTGTTTTGTATATTACATTAGACATATGTGACTCATTGCAGTCTATTGGTATCAGCATTTAACCACCTTGAATGAAGTGTAGACACATTACTTCTATTTAGGTCCCTTACCTTCCCCATTAAAAGAAACTTTGTCTTGAATATCAGTAATTTTTTCCAATCAAAAATGTATTTATAAAACTCATTAAGAACAGAATAGTCTTATGTATGTGCCCATATTTCTTATCTTTCCTTCGTTTCTTCTTCTTTCCTGATACTCCAACATTTGTCCTTTTATCATTTACTTTGTGTTTGAAGAACTTCCTTTAGTCAATCTTTAAGAGTAGGTGTGCAACAAATTAAAGTTTAGGATTTAAGTTTGGAGGATAGGAGGTATATTAGTTTATTCTCATACTGCCATAAAGAAATACCAGAGACTAGATAATTTATAAAGAAAAGAGGTTTAATTGGTTCATGGTTCTGCAGGCTGTACAGGAATTTTGATGCTGGCATCTGCTTAGCTTCTGGGGAGGCCTCAGGAAACTTACAATCATGATGGAAGGTGAAGAGGGAGCTGGCACTTCACAAGGCCAGAGCAGGAGGAAGAGAAAGAAGGGGGAAGTGCCACACACTTTTAAGCAATGAGATTTTGAGATCACTCACTCGCTTTCACTATGACAGTACCAAAAGGGATGGTGTTAAAGAAAAACCACCCCCATTATCCAATCACCTCCCACCAGGCCCTACCTCCAACGTTAGAGATTACAATTCTACATGAGATTTGGTGGGGACACAGATCCCTACCATATCAAGAGGCTTCTGAGGCTTCTTTTTAAAATTTCTTTTATTTTTTTCTTGGTATAGTTTTTGCCTTGTGGCTAGCTTTAACGTATGCTGATCTAGTTGCTTTTATAAAGATGTTTAATTTAAAATAAGTTTTTCTAAGTACTATTTTTTTTTTTTTTTTTTTGCATCTTGGTTAGATGATCCATTCCTACCTATATAGGCCCAGGACATCAAAACATTTAATTATGACTATACCACTCTGATTAATCTTATCTCATTAAGACATAAATTGCAAACCTTTGAGCTATACTGACCTGTCCCCAGGAAGATGTAATTAAGACACCTTTAGGAAAATAAGCAACCATACCATAGACTGGGAAAATATATTAGCAATCTGACAAAGGACATACATAGATCCATATTTAAAGAGCTTCTACAAATACACAATAAAAAGACAAAACCTAAATTTAAAAAATGGGCAAAAGATTTGAATACACACTTCACAAAAGAAGATATATCAGTGACCATTAAACACATGAAAAGCTTTCAACATTAGTTGTCAGAGAAGCAGAAATGAAAATCACAATGAGTCACCATTTCAGACCCACTAGAAAGGCTAAAGTACAAAAGATACCACCAAATGTCGTCAGGGCTGTGGAGTCAGTGGAAGTCATATATAGTATGGATGGAAATGAAAATGGTAGAAACACTGTGGAAAACTATGTGGAAGTTTCTTATAAAGTTAAGCATATACTTACCCTATGACTCATCAATCCCCCTAATTGTTCATTCATAATCAATCCTTAGGACTCGCATGTTTTCTCTGCCTCCATATTTTCTCTGCTCTTTATTTTACTATTCACATGTTTCTTCTATTCTCTCATTTTCCATCTTCAATGGATTCTTTTGAACTAACCATAAAAGACTCATTTCTTCCAAATTCATTCTAAGTGGTATACATGTTATACCAAAATTATAATCATAATAATTTAGGATTAAATATCTATTTTGCCAAAATAAGATGGCAATTATTTTCATGATGATGGCTATAAATGTTAGTTTTGTGTCAAAGGTAACAATGAAAATGGAACATACACCAATATAAGAAAGACAGGGGGGCGGAGCAAGATGGCCGAATAGGAACAGCTCCAGTCTCCAACTCCCAGCGCGAGCGACACAGAAGACCGGTGATTTCTGCATTTTCAACTGAGGTACTGGGTTCATCTCACTGGGGAGTGCCGGAGGATCGGTGCTGGTCAGCTGCTGCAGCCTGACCAGCGAGAGCTGAAGCAGGGCGAGGCATCGCCTCACCTGGGAAGCGCAAGGGGGAAGGGAATCCCTTTTCCTAGCCAGGGGAACTGAGACACACAACACCTGGAAAATCGGGTAACTCCCACCCCAATACTGCGCTTTAAGCAAACAGGCACACCAGGAGATCATATCCCACACCTGGCCGGGAGGGTCCCACGCCCATGGAGCCTCCCTCATTGCTAGCACAGCAGTCTGTGATCTACCGGCAAGGCAGCAGCGAGGCTGGGGGAGGGGTGCCTGCCATTGCTGAGGCTTAAGTAGGTAAACAAAGCTGCTGGGAAGCTCCAACTGGGTGGAGCTCACAGCAGCTGAAGAAAACCTGCCTGTCTCTGTAGACTCCACCTCTGGGGACAGGGCACAGCTACACAACAACAACAACAACAACAACAACAAAAAAGCAGCAGAAACCTCTGCAGACGCAAACGACTCTGTCTGACAGCTTTGAAGAGAGCAGTGGATCTCCCAACACGGAGGTTGAGATCTGAGAAGGGACAGACTGCCTGCTCAAGTGGGTCCCTGACCCCTGAGTAGCCTAACTGGGAGACATCCCCCACTAGGGGCAGTCTGACACCCCATACCTCACAGGGTGGAGTACACCCCTGAGAGGAAGCTTCCAAAGCAAGAATCAGACAGGTACACTCGCTGTTCAGAAATATTCTAGCTTCTGCAGCCTCTGCTGCTGATACCCAGGCAAACAGGGTCTGGAGTGGACCTCAAGCAATCTCCAACAGACCTACAGCTGAGGGTCCTGACTGTTAGAAGGAAAACTATCAAACAGGAAGGACACCTACACCAAAACCCCATCAGTACATCACCATCATCAAAGACCAGAGGCAGATAAAACCACAAAGATGGGGAAAAAGCAGGGCAGAAAAGCTGGAAATTCAAAAAATAAGAGTGCATCTCCCCCGGCAAAGGAGCGCAGCTCATTGCCAGCAACGGATCAAAGCTGGATGGAGAATGACTTTGATGAGATGAGAGAAGAAGGCTTCAGTCCATCAAATTTCTCAGAGCTAAAGGAGGAATTACGTACCCAGCGCAAAGAAACTAAAAATCTTGAAAAAAAAGTGGAAGAATTGATGGCTAGAGTAATTAATGCAGAGAAGGTCCTAAACGAAATGAAAGAGATGAAAACCATGACACGAGAAATACGTGACAAATGCACAAGCTTCAGTAACCGACTCGATCAACTGGAAGAAAGAGTATCAGCGATTGAGGATCAAATGAATGAAATGAAGCGAGAAGAGAAACCAAAAGAAAAAAGAAGAAAAAGAAATGAACAAAGCCTGCAAGAAGTATGGGATTATGTAAAAAGACCAAATCTACGTCTGATTGGGGTGCCTGAAAGTGAGGGGGAAAATGGAACCAAGTTGGAAAACACTCTTCAGGATATCATCCAGGAGAACTTCCCCAACCTAGTAGGGCAGGCCAACATTCAAATCCAGGAAATACAGAGAAAGCCACAACGATACTCCTCGAGAAGAGCAACTCCAAGACACATAATTGCCAGATTCACCAAAGTTGAAATGAAGGAAAAAATCTTAAGGGCAGCCAGAGAGAAAGGTCGGGTTACCCACAAAGGGAAGCCCATCAGACTAACAGCAGATCTCTTGGCAGAAACTCTACAAGCCAGAAGAGAGTGGGGACCAATATTCAACATTCTTAAAGAAAAGAATTTTAAACCCAGAATTTCATATCCAGCCAAACTAAGTTTCATAAGTGAAGGAGAAATAAAATCCTTTACAGATAAGCAAATGCTTAGAGATTTTGTCACCACTAGGCCTGCCTTACAAGAGACCCTGAAGGAAGCACTCAACATGGAAAGGAACAACCGGAACCAGCCACTGCAAAAACATGCCAAAATGTAAAGACCATCGAGGCTAGGAAGAAACTGCATCAACTAACGAGCAAGATAACCAGTTAATATCATAATGGCAGGATCAAGTTCACACATAACAATATTAACCTTAAATGTAAATGGACTAAATGCTCCAATTAAAAGACACAGACTGGCAAACTGGATAAAGAGTCAAGACCCATCAGTCTGCTGTATTCAGGAGACCCATCTCACACGCAGAGACATACATAGGCTCAAAATAAAGGGATGGAGGAAGATTTACCAAGCAAATGGAGAACAAAAAAAAGCAGGGGTTGCAATACTAGTCTCTGATAAAACAGACTTTAAACCATCAAAGATCAAAAGAGACAAAGAAGGCCATTACATAATGGTAAAGGGATCAATTCAACAGGAAGAGCTAACTATCCTAAATATATATGCACCCAATACAGGAGCACCCAGATTCATAAAGCAAGTCCTTAGAGACTTACAAAGAGACTTAGACTCCCATACAATAATAATGGGAGACTTCAACACTCCACTGTCAACATTAGACAGATCAACGAGACAGAAAGTTAACAAGGATGTCCAGGAATTGAACTCATCTCTGCAGCAAGCAGACCTAATAGACATCTATAGAACTCTCCACCCCAAATCAACAGAATATACATTCTTCTCAGCACCACATCGTACTTACTCCAAAATTGACCATATAATTGGAAGTAAAGCACTCCTCAGCAAATGTACAAGAACAGAAATTATAACAAACTGTCTCTCCGACCACAGTGCAATCAAACTAGAACTCAGGACTAAGAAACTCAATCAAAACCACTCAACTACATGGAAACTGAACAACCTGCTCCTGAATGACTACTGGGTACATAACGAAATGAAGGCAGAAATAAAGATGTTCTTTGAAACCAATGAGAACAAAGATACAACATACCAGAATCTCTGGGACACATTTAAAGCAGTGTGTAGAGGGAAATTTATAGCACTAAATGCCCACAAGAGAAAGCAGGAAAGATCTAAAATTGACACTCTAACATCGCAATTAAAAGAACTAGAGAAGCAAGAGCAAACACATTCGAAAGCTAGCAGAAGGCAAGAAATAACTAAGATCAGAGCAGAACTGAAGGAGATAGAGACACAAAAAACCCTCCAAAAAATCAATGAATCCAGGAGTTGGGTTTTTGAAAAGATCAACAAAATTGACAGACCACTAGCAAGACTAATAAAGAAGAAAAGAGAGAAGAATCAAATCGACGCAATTAAAAATGATAAAGGGGATATCACCACCGACCCCACAGAAATACAAACTACCATCAGAGAATACTATAAACACCTCTATGCAAATAAACTGGAAAATCTAGAAGAAATGGATAATTTCCTGGACACTTACACTCTTCCAAGACTAAACCAGGAAGAAATTGAATCCCTGAATAGACCAATAGTAGGCTCTGAAATTGAGGCAATAATTAATAGCCTACCAACCAAAAAAAGTCCAGGACCAGATGGATTCACAGCTGAATTCTACCAGAGGTACAAGGAGGAGTTGGTACCATTCCTTCTGAAACTATTCCAATCAATAGAAAAAGAGGGAATCCTCCCTAACTCATTTTATGAGGCCAACATCATCCTGATACCAAAGCCTGGCAGAGACACAACAAAAAAAGAGAATTTTAGACCAATATCCCTAATGAACATCGATGCAAAAATCCTCAATAAAATACTGGCAAACCGGATTCAACAACACATCAAAAAGCTTATCCACCATGATCAAGTGGGCTTCATCCCTGGGATGCAAGGCTGGTTCAACATTCGCAAATCAATAAACATAATCCAGCATATAAACAGAACCAAAGACAAGAACCACATGATTATCTCAATAGATGCAGAAAAGGCTTTTGACAAAATTCAACAGCCCTTCATGCTAAAAACGCTCAATAAATTCGGTATTGCTGGAACGTACCTCAAAATAATAAGAGCTATTTATGACAAACCCACAGCCAATATCATACTGAATGGGCAAAAACTGGAAAAATTCCCTTTGAAAACTGGCACAAGACAGGGATGCCCTCTCTCACCACTCCTATTCAACATAGTGTTGGAAGTTCTGGCTAGGGCAATTAGGCAAAAGAAAGAAATCAAGGGTATTCAGTTAGGAAAAGAAGAAGTCAAATTGTCCCTGTTTGCAGATGACATGATTGTATATTTAGAAAACCCCATTGTCTCAGCCCAAAATCTCCTTAAGCTGATAAGCAACTTCAGCAAAGTCTCAGGATACAAAATTAATGTGCAAAAATCACAAGCATTCTTATACACCAGTAACAGACAAACAGAGAGCCAAATCATGAATGAACTTCCATTCACAATTGCTTCAAAGAGAATCAAATACCTAGGAATCCAACTTACAAGGGATGTAAAGGACCTCTTCAAGGAGAACTACAAACCACTGCTCAGTGAAATAAAAGAGGACACAAACAAATGGAAGAATATACCATGCTCATGGATAGGAAGAATCAATATCGTGAAAGTGGCCATACTGCCCAAGGTAATTTATAGATTCAATGCCATCCCCATCAAGCTACCAATGAGTTTCTTCACAGAATTGGAAAAAACTGCTTTAAAGTTCATATGGAACCAAAAAAGAGCCCGCATCTCCAAGACAATCCTAAGTCAAAAGAACAAAGCTGGAGGCATCACGCTACCTGACTTCAAACTATACTACAAGGCTACAGTAACCAAAACAGCATGGTACTGGTACCAAAACAGAGATATAGACCAATGGAACAGAACAGAGTCCTCAGAAATAATACCACACATCTACAGCCATCTGATCTTTGACAAACCTGAGAAAAACAAGAAATGGGGAAAGGATTCCCTATTTAATAAATGGTGCTGGGAAAATTGGCTAGCCATAAGTAGAAAGCTGAAACTGGATCCTTTCCTTACTCCTTATACGAAAATTAATTCAAGATGGATTAGAGACTTAAATGTTAGACCTAATACCATAAAAATCCTAGAGGAAAACCTAGGTAGTACCATTCAGGACATAGGCATGGGCAAAGACTTCATGTCTAAAACACCAAAAGCAACGGCAGCAAAAGCCAAAATTGACAAATGGGATCTCATTAAACTAAAGAGCTTCTGCACAGCAAAAGAAACTACCATCAGAGTGAACAGGCAACCTACAGAATGGGAGAAAATTTTTGCAATCTACTCATCTGACAAAGGGCTAATATCCAGAACCTACAAAGAACTCCAACAAATTTACAAGAAAAAAACAAACAACCCCATCAAAAAGTGGGCAAAGGATATGAACAGACATTTCTCAAAAGAGGACATTCATACAGCCAACAGACATATGAAAAAATGCTCATCATCACTGGCCATCAGAGAAATGCAAATCAAAACCACAATGAGATACCATCTCACACCAGTTAGAATGGCGATCATTAAAAAGTCAGGAAACAACAGGTGCTGGAGAGGATGTGGAGAAATAGGAACACTTTTACACTGTTGGTGGGATTGTAAACTAGTTCAACCATTATGGAAAACAGTATGGCGATTCCTCAAGGATCTAGAACTAGATGTACCATATGACCCAGCCATCCCATTACTGGGGATATACCCAAAGGATTATAAATTATGCCGCTATAAAGACACATGCACACGTATGTTTATTGCAGCACTATTCACAATAGCAAAGACTTGGAATCAGCCCAAATGTCCATCTGTGACAGACTGGATTAAGAAAATGTGGCACATATACACCATGGAATACTATGCAGCCATAAAAAAGGATGAGTTTGTGTCCTTTGTAGGGACATGGATGCAGCTGGAAACCATCATTCTTAGCAAACTATCACAAGAACAGAAAACCAAACATCGCATGTTCTCACTCATAGGTGGGAACTGAACAATGAGATCACTTGGACTCGGGAAGGGGGACAGCACACACCGGGGCCTATTATGGGGAGGGGGGAGGGGGGAGGGATTGCATTGGGAGTTATACCTGATGTAAATGACGAGTTGATGGGTGCAGCACACCAACATGGCACAAGTATACATATGTAACAAACCTGCACGTTATGCACATGTACCCTACAACTTAAAGTATAATAATAATAAATAAATTTAAAAAATATATATATATATATATATAAGAAAGATAGTATTTGGATTTTAAATTTTGTTTCATGTACAAATAACACAGCATTCTTTTAACAATAGATCAAAAATCACATCATAGTCATTTGAAAAGTTAATTTATTATATACCAATATACACTTTCTGTAATAAAAAAGAAGCCTCCGAATACATTGAGCCATCTTATAAATGAAATAAGAAAATAAAATTTTCATCTGTTTACAAATGGGGTTAATCAGCACAAGTTATAATATGTATGTCTGCCCTGCAGTATATATGAATTTTAATCTTGGTTATGAAGAAAAAAATGGTGCTTTATTATTTGGCAATATAGGATGCTCTTGAACAATCAGAAGATACCTTTTTCCATTTTCTATTTTTGTATACTCTTTAGACGAGTGAAAATGTAAATATTTCTTAATGATGCTATTTGGCAGATTTTTTTCAAATAATAGTAGCTCAAAAGTTATGATACTTTCTAGTAATGCTCAATTTCCATAGCACAGTGCACCATTTTATGGTATTATGCCTCTAGAAAATAATGCATAAAACTGATATATTTTCTTAGGCACAGTCCAGGAAGTTTATTGAAATATGATTTAGTATTATCATACATGTATGATACTTGTATTTCATAATTGGCTTTACTAAAATATAAAATACGCAAGTGTTCTTACTATGATTTGAAAATAAAAGTAGTAAACTCCAGAAATTTTAGGCTGTGAGTAGGAATTTTTAAATCCATTTTATGTAAGTTTGTTATAGAAGTGAGCGAGAATGATTGTGTGCATTTCTTTGTAGTGTTAGCACTTACACTTTTATGGAGAACCACTCAACATTGTATTAAATGGCCAATGAATGTCAACAAACACCTGTGTGAGTTAAACTGAACTAAATCCTATTTTAGACATGCTAAATTAAAAGAGCAACTTTAGTATTGATAATAATTTGCAAAAAGGAACTTATTTTCTTGTAGATCATCCTATTATTGTAAATATTGAAGAAGAGCATTGCCGAACTATATATGACTTAGGTTTCAAATTTAAATGATCCCCAGACATTTGTAGACAGATACATATGAATGGATTTTTGAGCCCACCAACTTAATTCCCTGCACCCACCCCCCAAAATATAAATGCTTTGTGAAGAAAGAAAACTACACATGTAAAAAATAAAAATCAAATGTACCATACATTAACATTCTGATGACTACAGAATAAGATTATATACATAAACATATAGCAAATCACAGTTTCCTGCACTGAATATTTATCAAATAAAAATGTATCAAACAATACTGGGTAGTGTATTTCCACATGATTGTGGTCTTCTAAAAATTCTGAATGAGGATGGAAGACGAGAGGGAGAGCATTGTTCAATGACAAAAGTATGACAAGAGGATTTAGGAATAACATGAAAAAGCAGATGCTTTCTAGAACAGGCAGTTTAGCTATAAGCATTATTTTTGTTGTTGCTCTATGATTGAAATAAAACCCCTCTCTATATTTAGTGTTTTAACATTTAAATATAGATGTTTTAACGTTTACAAAAAAAATCTATTGAATATAGAAGTCACTAACTCAATGTCACAAACAGGGTGGGCAAAATAACATTTTGCTGTTGACAGTAAGATGCTCTAGACTGGTGTCTGACCATTCATGTACCTTACAGAAACAGTTCCTAAGACATGCCTTTTGCCTCTGTTAGTAAACAGACCAGAGAGTTTGGTGCAAGACTGAGAGAAGGCGTTAAATGGTGATAGCTTTGCCACCAGGACATTTTTGTTTGATGTTCTGAGAATACAAATGTTTGGTACTTTTTTAGGGAGTGCAGGGTGAGGAGACAGCAGGGGAAAGAGTACTATCTGATGACTGTTACATGCAGTTACCCTTATTCTGCTCGTAAAGCAGCAAAAATACACCTTCATCATCTCACACTGTTCTAGTAAGACCTGGGTAGAAATGTGCACCACAGGTTTTATTTTAAACACTCACACAACCTTCCTTGACAAAACCAGTGATTTTCCTCTTCTGCAGGTGCCTAGTGATATTCCTGGTAAACGTCTTTGGAATCTTCCTGTTATTTCCTATGAATAACATTCCAATCAAGATAATTCAAATGTCTTTTGGAGTATAACTTGCAACCATTTCCAATAGAAAAAGAAAGTATTTTTCCTTGTGTTAGTGATGCTTGGAATTTGGAGGATCATAAATCCAGTCCATTATAATGAGCGCCATGCTTCCAATCATGAAGATGATTCCAATCACAAGGAAAATTAAAGCCTGTAATTCAGAGAGACCTTGTTAGGAACACAGAAACCATACTTAGTACAATTTGTTTTTTAGTTATTTACATAATATGGCAATCTGATCTATATATTGAGCCATATTATTCTTAATAGCTCAGATGCCCAGGCCTAACCGATCAGTCAATTTCGAATCCTAATTGGAGAAGGAAGACGAATACAGTGGAGAGATACAACCTATAGGTTCAACAATGGAGTAACAGTTAATTGATTTGGTACGTCAAGAAGATGGAATACCCTGTGATTATTAAAAATCAAAGAACAGAAAAAAAATTCAACAATCTAGAGAATGCTTACAATCTTTTAGGTGAAAAAGAGCAGGTTATAAAAGAATAGCCTATATGATATGATTCTAATTTTATAAAGCAAACAAAACCAAAAGCTTAAAAGATGTGGCAACAAAAAGTGTATATGTGTGTGTGTGTGTGTGCATACATATAATATACACACATATATATAAAGACATATGTACATACCTACATATAAAATTCTTCAGCATTTTAACACTAGACGAGGCCTTACATTTTATCACATACTTAAACCTCCTAATTCTACATATAAGAAAGCAGCAACTAAAAATTTTTCACTAGAAAGGGTCTAGGAGATAATTGTACTCATTTCACAATTGGCCAAACTGAAAGTAGGTCACAAACAGGACAAGTAATTTGCCAAGTTCACACTGCTGTAAAAATCCAAGCAAGATGGGCTACATAGAGTTAAAATTTGGGGGCAAGCTGCTGGATGGACCTTTTGATATCAAACTATCCTGAAGTCCCTGAAACATCCCAAAGGTAAATGACTTCAAGGGAAAAATTCAGAGTGATTCAGTAAGAAATATTCTTTTCAAGTCTTAACATGACTTTATTAAGGAGTGAAAGATAGTGTTTCCTTATTGGAAAAACAATTATTTCTAGCATTTGTTTCTACAGTAGTCTTATGGAAAAGAAATGTATACTCCCTGATTTAACAAGACCGTATTTTGTATCTAAAGAAGTTAACAGAACGATGAATGGTTCTGTGCTGGATCTTAGTCCACACCAGGGACAACAGGCACTACAGAGGGGAAAATAAAAGCAACATCTTTCTTTTGGCTTTGCAAAACTAACAACCATGACCAAAATATTTAAATTATTCCATAACACCGCTAGAGAGTCTAATTCCTTCTTGCATGATTTTCTGTGGATAGTGCAACAGCAGCTTGGTATTGGACACTGCTATGTGCCTGAAGCTCATGTGCCTGTGGGAAAGGCTACGACTATTTGACATGTATGACAGACTCAACACAGGATGTTTGATATTTGAAGTAGAATCATTTGAGTTTCAGAATATATCTCCTTTCTCTGCTACCAGAGAGTTCTAGCACATTTTTGATTTTTGGTTCTTGTATATTGATTCATTTTTCTGAACTATGTTATTTTCCGGTTTATTCTAATTACTTGGAAGAACAACTAATAATGGGGGAAATTGCAAGGTTTACTTACCCCGACCTTTTGGGGTGACCTAAAAGGTTCTTTCTTGACAAGTTTAAGATAAAAAACTGCTGGAAGAATAAAAATCAGCATAGTGGCAGAAGAAGCCCCTGAGAAGACAAATACAGGGCAAGGTCAATGTCTTACCCAGCAGGTCTTAGCAAAGGAGATGCCAGCACACACTTTAAACAAACCAAATATAAAGCTATCCTATACTTAGCACTAAAAACACACATTCAAGTCACATAAGCTCATCTTGGTTATTTATTCATAGAAGATATGTTTATAGAGATAATTAAAATGTACCTAACATCAAAGCTGCATAAGTATATGCAACATATAATAAGCAACAAGAGGCTGAATTTAACACAAATTTACAGGGGATTAGTAATATAAATACATACTAAGGTGGCTGAACTCATGACACACCTATCCACCTCTTACTTTTCAAGTTGCCTACACATGATTCTTTTAAAGTTTTAGATTGTGTTTAAAATTTAAGTAACCCCTCAATGAGTAGAATGAAAATTAATGGACCATGCAGTTATGGGAAATACTAATAATACACTTTACATAATCAACCTCCTATTCCTCTGAAGATACCTTTTAATGTTCAGCTGATACTCATAGTATCAGAGAGCTTCTGGTAGGTAAAATCTATCTTCCTCTTTTCCTGATGACAGAGCTAATACCTAAGTCCAAATCCTGGGTCCACACCAAGGCATATGACTTGACTTCTATGAGGGTCAGTTTCCTCATCTGTCAGAAAAAGCAGCTTGACTAAATGACCTATAAGGTGGCTCCCAGTGTTACTTAGGAGGAAGAGAAAGTGACCAGCTCAATCACCAGAGCCTCGCAGGGATAAAGGGAATCCGTGAGCCTGAGAAAGACGGGGATCTGGATGACCCAGCACTGGTTCCCTGTCCACCATTTAATGGGGCGTGAGTTTGGGTTGATCAAATTGAAGCCTTTCTGAAACTCACCAATGAATCCGAAGATGTATTTTATAGTTGGCACAAGGATGACCAGAACATTATTAAGTGCAATAAGCATGGCTGCAATTAGGAAATGTCGTATCCAGCTGAAGGGTCTTTTGGGAAATAACAGTGTGGTCACTGATGTACGAATCTTAAACAAGAAAGTTCAAAGGCAAGATCATTTATTTGTTTTTGACTTTATTATTTCAAATATTCTCATCACTCTAATGCATTTTCTTTCTTTTTCTTTTTCCCAGAAAAGATCTTGATGCTTTTTTTTTTTCAATTTTTTATTATTATAAAGCACACATAACATAGAACTTACCATCTTAACCATTTTTAAGTGTACAGTTCAGTGGTATTAAGTATGGTCATTTCAGTCAACAACAGACCACATATAAGACAGTGATACCCTAAGGTTGTAATACTGTATTTTTACTGTACCTTTTCTATGTTTGAGTACACAAATACTTAATCATTGTGTTACAGGTACTTACACTATTCAGTACAGTAACATGCTGTACAGGTTTGTAGCCTAGGAGTACTAGGCTATGCCATATAGCCTTACTGTATAGTAAACTCCACCATTTAGGCTGCAAGTACAATCTATGATGCTTGCACAATGACAGAATTGCCTAAAGATGCGTTTGTCAGAATATGTCCACATTTTTAAGTACATGACTGTACTTTCATCTTGTTGTGCAGTCTTGATGCTAACTTTTGATATTTGAGATGGAGTGTCATTTTTTCCTTAGCGTATTTTATAAGACAATATTTTATGTGTTCACTTCCTTAGTTTTCAGAATTTATTGTCAAAAATAATCTCAGTCAGAAAGAGGTAACAGGTAAGACACATAATTAAGAAACACAGTAAAACCCTTGTTGATCACGAAACATGTCTCATCAGACTGGATGAAACATTAAGGGCAAGCACTGAATTGATTTACACAAGATTGTGACAGGAATTTTTACAAATCCAGGTTTTCCTTAATTTTGCATTTTATTTAACATTTTTAAATAAAATTTTAGGGTGGCATCTTAGAGTTTTGACGTTTTTGTGTTTGCTCCTTCCTCTTTCTCTCCTTTGTACGTCTCCCTATCAATAGATTGTAAGTCTATGAAAGGCAAGGAATAGGACCTAATAATCTAACCATTCCTCAGACTTTTTTGCTCAGTGTTGTGCACACAGCAGACACTCAATAAAAGCTTAAATTAAATTGAATAGTAGGAATCTTTTCCTTCCCTTCACGATCCTTGACAGATTTCAGCCCTACTTCAGCAGTTGAAATAAGTAGGAGAAGGGTCAAGAGAGGCTCACTTTGCAGCAGCTGCTCAAGTTACTCTGTTGTAACTGGATAAAGATCCTGTGGGCAGAGGGAGGGAGTGGCATTTGTGTTTGTACAGCTTAACAAAGTTGAAAACACTCTTATCTTTGGAATCTTTTAGAGGACACTTTTTTGACTTAGTGGAATTACTCTATCAGCTTTCCAGTAAGTGAATGCTTCGGTTAAGCCAGGAGTTCACATTTTTGGAAATGCTGTGATTGATTTTCACTTTGAAATTTTAGTTCTGAAGTCACTTAAGGTGCAGAGATGGGAACTCATTTAAAAGAGGGAAAACATCAAATATATTTTGAAACATGTATGAATGACAAAAAATTCAAACTAAATAGCTTGCAATTTCTCATGTGACATTCCTTTCATACCACTCCACCAAAAATTAAAGCCATCTGTTTAGGCTGAAAAGGCAATTTCATTTCTAAAATGACAAACCAGATAGTCTCTGGAAATAGTTTAAGAATAACTTTGTAAAGAATTTTAAAAATTGGATTAGTGAACGTTATGAAACTCATTCTGAAAAGTAAACTGAGGAAAGCAAATGGTGTGATATTGTTTTCCTCAGCAGCCTATAATTCTACATTATGATCTGCAATTAGTGCTTATTCAATATTGTCAAAACTGGTCTAATTGGTAGGCTTAAAATAAGCTTTTTATGGTATATACATAGTGCTTGAGGACAATTTGTTTCACAGTGTTAAACAGATACAATAAACAAGTATGAAATATAGGTTCATTTTCAGAAAATAGTTACAGTTTGTTTTGTAGTCATTTGTTAAAATGGTGCATTCAGGACAATAAGCTGAGTTCGAGTGAGTTAGAGGCAGTCCTATATGTCCAGGGCCTCTGAATGGGAAGGCAGTCTCCTGGCTCCCAGAAAGACTAACATTTGGCCTGATGATATGAGAGTACAGAAAGTTTATGGGAATAATAGGTAGAATGGTTGGAGTAAACACAAATGCTTCCTCCTCTTTGTGAATAAGAAATAAGAAAATTTCAAACAGAACTGAAGGTGGCTTCCAATGCATTCCTGAAGAGGGCAACAGAGTAAAGAGGGAGGGAGGTACTAGGCTTGTGGTGGTGGTGGGGGAAAAGATCAGGAAGGAAACGTGCTGGTCAATCCATGTTAAAGTGCTTCCCTGAGGAGTGAGCCTAGGACCAAAAGTCCCCAGCAGTTGTTTACCTTTGCCAGGGCAGGCCACTGCTGATTCCCACTGAAACTTATCTGCTCTTACACTTAGCTATGTGCCCTTTTCTTTACTGACACAAGTTGCTAGGAACCTGGAAATGTGGGTCAGATGCTGTGGGTGAGGGGAGGTCCCCAGCACCATCCAGGGCCTCTAACCCAGAATGATTCCATTAAGGTCTACGCAGCTCTAGAGAAAACATCTGTTATTTCCAGAGAAAGAGTCCTGAACAGGATCCTGTTAGGTCGTGCTGTATTCTGATGCAGGGGCCCAATGTGAAGGTCAAAAATGTGGAGGCACAGGAGGAAGTGAGAGTCTTAGCTCTAACTCTTAAAAAAAAAAAAAAAAAAAAAAAGCCTCTCCCATTGTTTAGACAGAGCTCACACTTTGATTTTGCAGGTTTGCTTAAGGCAAGGATGTTGGAAATACCTACGAATCACTATTCCACTGCAGTTCATAGCAATATATGCTGCATTTCTATGTCGATATCTACATACACTTCAAAACAGATCTGAAGGCAACATAAGTGAAAAGAATGATTTTAACTATAAGATGAAATACAAGTAGCTAGGGATCTTTTTTCAAAGGCATAGCAGGTGAAATTTGAGTCTGTGTGTTCATGATATATCCATTAACATTATTTCGTTTCCTGTTCTTTATGGAAATATGGGAACTTTACTGCATAAAGGGAAGCATAAGCTGAAAATGGCATGATCAGTCCTCTGGAAGGAGGTGCCATTCCATAATAGATACCCTGCCCACTACTAAGAGAGAAAGAAATGTTGGGCTGCTACTGAAAACACTATCTTAATTCATTTCATATATTCACTTGTTCAACAAATCCTACAAGCAGTTACTATGCACCTTTTACTAATAAGGAAAAAACTAACCTGATTGGAGAAAAGAAAGATAATAAATGAAGTAGAGAAAAACAAACCCCAGTCATATCTTCTCAGAGTCCTAAGAAAGAGAGCCCAGCTATCATGTTGAAAGAAGGAGAACGCAAAATAATGTCTAAAGCTGATAGATTTTAATCCAGATTAGGTTTTATTTGTTTTATTATTAATATGTGGTGATATCAAGGCAAGTAAATAAACTTCTTATTGGTCAAGAGTTCCTTAGATGAAATAAACTGTCAGGAGAAACATGCTGTGAGTCAGCATTTGACACATTAAAAATCTGAGCTCTAAGTTATATGAAATAAACAAGCAAAAGCACCAATAACAACTTTTATCATTTGAGTAAAGAAAAAAAATTGAATTTAGCCTCAGAAGACTTGATTGAGATCCACTCAAGGAAGCATCTCTATGTATCCATCATCTATAGGGAGGTTTGGTTCATTTAGCCCAGATCCTCAACCCAGCTGAATTCGTTTCACATGTCACCAAGGGAAAGAGTGTCTATGCTTTTGCTAGAAAAGGCAGTTTATACATTTCAAGACAAGGCAAGATTCATTTGAAGACTGTTTTTCTTCCCCAGCACGACTGACCTCACCCTCTGTGCCAGTCACTGTGCACATCCACAAGTCCCAAGGACTTATGACTCTGTGGGGCAGTGGAGCACTTACATAGATTATTTAAATGTAACATTACAAGGGTGAGGACAGGATAATGTGCAAAATGTTTTATAAATGCTAATGTTGAGTGGAAATACATAATGAAGGATAGCAGTTAGTCATTTTTCTGAACTCTGGTTCTTATGGTCAATTTTAGTTCTAATGGCATCTAATGTTTACACACTATTGCTGTTCCTGATGGTCAGATTTATACCAGTGCTTTACTTCTCACATAGGGTAAGAATTTCTAAGGGGAGATTTGGATTTTCCATGCTGAGGTGAAACGTTCATCAATAAATGACTTCTACTTCCCATGACAATAATTGCAGCCATCAGTGTTGGGCTATGAGCTGCACTGGTTGAACTGTTACCAGCTGTCTGTGTGACAATGGCCAATTCTGGCAATCCCTTAAGACCATGGTTTGAAAACACTATATGAATATGAATAAAGCAATACAGAAGCACATTACAGATTTCTTATGCTTTGATTCTACAATGATGTGAGTGCTTATACTGTGCCAATATTTAGTGAGTGATTTTTTTACACATAAAAAGAAGGACTCCAGATATTTTCTCAGTGAAGTTGTTTGCCTGGCAATTTTATCCTATCATATACCTTCTGTTTATAGTTATCTTCTGTCTTGTACCCAAGACAGAGCTGATTTTAGGCTAAAGGTATGTGTATGTCATCTGAAATACTTTCAGATATATTAGGGGCAAGACATGATTTAAGAGTAAAATATTAGCCACCATAGTAATACAGATCTGATTTCATGCACTCATGAAAAAGGAATGTGCCAAAATATATTTCAGCACACAAGCTGCATTTAAAGTGACCACAGTGTCATTATAGAAATAGTCTTCTTATGCCAGCCCTGTATGGAACATTATGTCCAGGACAGTGCTGGTTACTGTGTCACTTATTTTTTCCCCCTCAAATGAATGAGTAAATTCAGTGTTTATGAAAGAGGAGTTGGCAGGAGGGTGAAGACCTGTGTTTATCCTTAGGTGGTGGTTTTAACTCACACAGCCCAAATTTTCACTACCAGCTCTGCTCTGGGATCTCAGAACAAACTGACGCCAATGACAAATGCCAGGAAGGGGTGACCTGGTATGAGTCTGGCAGAGGCCGCATGTGAAAGAGATATGTGATAGATAGCATAACTGTTTTTTGAAAAATTTTTTTCTGGTATATAATTTACTTAACATGAATCCCCTTTTCATTAGCCTTCAAGGCGTCAGGTTAAATAAGGCAACTTTTGGATATTATTGCAGCACGACAAACTGGAAAAAAAATGAAATGCCTTCAAAACTGTGATGAAATTCAATATGATTTGAAAGTTAACATGGTTTTGGCTTTCAAGGTTCCGAAGTTATATGAACTCCTGCTCAGTTTTACTAATCCACAAGATGGAAGCTCAAGCTCCACTTTTCAAATTTGAGTTTAAAAATAAGTTTTATGATTTTTTTCTACACTATAAAAATATCACCTGAAACGACTTGCTCTATCTGCACATTAAATGGCTAATTTTAAGTGGCTCAAAATGCTATAGGAAAATAACAATATCCTCAGGCATTGCAATTGCAAACTCACCCTATAATTAAATCAAAATGAAGGTAGAACACATGTGCTAATTTATGGGGTCAAGTAGGTTTCTTTCATCAAAGTCTTATGTACTTACTGGGAACAGGACAATGGGCACAGTTAGTGTTACTGCCACAAGGACTGCCAGGCGAACCATGAGAAGAGGGATGTCGAATGTATACACTTTGCTGTAGGCATGAAGTAATTCATCTTCAGCTTCTCCTACATCAGGAAGAAGAGAATGAGCCCGCTTGGTGTTGTCAAATCAGCACGGGTCACTTATGGCAACATTTTATAGAGAGAACACAGAACAGAGGAAAAGACCTAGGTCTGGGAATCCAGGCACCTCTGGTCTTGCCTCTGAGCTCATTAGCTATGCAACCTTCATTCAAATAAACCAAGAGGTCCTGAAGCTTATAAAGTTGCAGAAGCTATAATACAAAATAAAGAGCCTCTCAAGCTCATTTACATTGTGATAAATCTATCTTTGTTGTACAGAAGCAATTACAAATCAGACAAAGACTAAGGTGTTCTTGTTGAAGGGGATGAGAGGCCCAAGCCCCATATCTTGTCTTTCCCAGCCTACCACCTCCCCTGCCCCAACCTGTGCAGCCACTCCTGATGCAGTTTACAAAGCCAGTGTGTAAACTCTAGGATGAATGATTGCTACCATTTTTTCAAGCTCAACAACTATGACTCCATCACCACCCTAAAACAGATATTTTTGGGCTTTTTCAAGTTTTTGCTTGTCTTATGAAACTCATTAAAATAAGTATAAGTAACATGCAGGGATAAATTAGTATAATCTTTACAGGGTCTCCCAACGGATACTACTCTAAGATGAAGATGCTGCCCTACTTGAAAACACATTCATTCAGGATTCCAAACACAAGTAACAAGGAAATATTTATGGAATCAAATGTAGTTGGATTTCCACCTCAAGATCAGACAAAAAGGAGTGAAAATGCCTTCAGTAGTATTGACCTTGACATTCATTATTTCACAACCAGCAAAAAGTTAATGCCCAATCTAAAGCACATATTTGGTTAATAGTCAAATATTAGTCAAATAGAAAGAAAACCTAAGCAAATGGTGGCCTACTCCTGAATCTTTCCTCCACAATTTGTCATACCTTCAATTCAGTTTACCAAGTCAGTAAGAAAAAAAAAAAATTAAGTTAAAAACCTTAAAACGAGGCTTATACAAAAATATATTTATATTGATACACTGATTCATGTAAACATATGCTACCAGGTCAATATGTGATTCCAAGAAATCTGTATATGTGGCCACACTTCATGGAAGGAGTACAATCCTATTCCCTCTGTGAACTGTTAAGATGCCAGGGAGGAAATGTTGCAGGCATAATCTAATGTGGCCACAGTCACTTTTTTTTTGGTAGTGCATTCTCAGATTGAAGGAAATTCTGTCATGTCCTCTTTCTTAGGAAATCATTTGATATAACAAAATAGAATGGATGTGTCAGAAATTTTACCTAAAGTCCTAAGCTCCCAGATTTGATTTGACTGGTAAATAGGAGGCAAGTTGAAACTTGAGGACCTGGCAGTTTCCCTGCCATTTGCTTTGCAGTTAATAATTCCATCAAAGGAGCTTTATCACATGCAAGTGGATTCATTCTCATCACTTCTACCCTGAGTTGGACTATGGAGTCTAGCCAAAGAAATATCATCTGTCCCTAAAGGAAAATAATTTCATTTGAGGGATATTTTTTATGAAATATGTGTTAATTCACAAATTGTTGTAACTTGTTAGCCAGGCTGAATCAGGCCCCATTTCCTCAGGTCAAGTGACAAAGCTAAAATAGTATATTAATTGAATATGTGTCATCTATAGATCATGCTTATAGAAGGCAATTAAAAAAATCATACCTACCCAGGTCAAGGATCAGCCTAACAAGGATTTGCACATAGAGAATGACTTTCACAGAGTGACCTACCATAGAAGGTTAGGTAACCAAAGAGGGCAGCAAGCAGGTACATGACAAGCATCCCCGTGATGGAAATATTTGACACTGTTTGCATTTTTCTCTGGGACCGACTGGAAAAATAAAGAACACCAAGCTTTGTTTTTTAGACTTACAAAAAAAAATCACTTTTCAAAATTAAAATAATGAATAAAAAAGTGTATCTGTATTGTTCATCGTGATGACATATTTCTAGTACATAAACTTATAGCTGATTTAAATTTGTCTTAGAGAGCTAATGAGGATTCATTTCCATTTTTCTTAAACACTACTCCTTCAGTCTTAAAAACAATCATTTCCCTAGAAGAGGAATAGTCTACTTCATGTCGGTCAGTAAGCCTGCCCACTGAATAAGAATGTAATTAACATAAAGATCAAACAGGCTTCTAACATAGAAAGTTTTTGCATTTCATAATGAGATGACTTTAGATGAGGAAAAGAACCTACGAGAGTCAGCAAAGTACTACTGCCAAGAGTCCAGACTACTGGGAATCCTGACATTGTTACCTGAAAAGCTTCTGGAAATCACTAGAGGGAACCTGACTGCCAAAGATCAATTGTCAGGCTTCTGGAGTAACTGCCACACGTGATTTTCAAAGTAAATCAAAGACATCAAAATACTTGAAAGTGTTCTGAAATTTTTTATGAGGTAAATCAGAATTTATAGGGAAAGTTTTGCTATTTAGTGAGAATGAAGACTGAGGTTACTGATGTCTAGATTAAAGAAGTTGAGAATTATTATATAATACCCTTCCTTAAGGGAAAGAGGAAAACAGCTATAATGAGTTCATATCCTTTGTTCCCAAGCAAATACCAACAACTTCAAAGGGAAAAGAATACAAACGAATCACAGACCATCAGCTAGAAGAAACAAGATTTTCTAGCCAGTGACTCTATTGTACAAATAAGACAACAAAGGACAGATATTGGCACATCTCTTGTAATGAATGTGTTCTAGACAAGGCTTAGGTGCTGACTGTAAATGACATCAGTGGCTTATCGAGGCTGCCCCTAACCATAAGTTTTGGTCATCATGGGTGTGTTCATTTCTAGTCCAGCTGACATCACTTCTTCCTAACAAAATTTAAATTTAAATTCCCAACACCTGCCAAAATTATTACAACCATCGACTCCTTGTCCACCTGCCATGAACCCCTCCCCCGAACCATTATGGTGGAGAGAAAGGAGAGAAAGAAGCAAATAAGGTAGTGCTGTGGTGGGCTGATTCCCACCTTTCTGATTAAAGCATGTTACTGAGGGTGGATGGAGTACATATTTTCTCTGAAGAGGAAGCTATAAACTGTGTTTCCTCTTAAAGGACCTTGAACATATGAGCAGATTTTCAAAGCAAATTAGAATGCTAAAATGATGGCTGCCTTACTCTTTAAGTTCACTGTAGATGGGAAGGACCTCAGGGTGGCATACAAAAGCAAATGCTAGGATAGGAATTGCATAGGCCGTCTGAAAAACAAAGACAACACCACGTGTTTAGCATTCCAACATAGATGGTGATCTCAGGCCATCTCAGTTTATTGAATAAAAACTTAGAAAACACATAACTGTACTCATTAGAAGCCTGGACCTCTCACTTACCCGGGAGTTGAATACAAAGTATTTAGGTTGACACTTGTCATCACTATGAGCTTCATACTCTACTCCACTGTCATGAAGAGAGCCCTTGGCCTGGTTCTCATCCAGCCCCGCAGGATTGCGGTGGGTGTAATCCATCATGAAGTTCACATCAGAACTCTCAGAGTTGTTGGGTAACATTACTACATGCATTGGAAGCGTGTTGTTGAATGACAGATTTCCAACACTGTGATCCAAAACAGGTAGAGGGCAGGGTATTTGGAATTTCTTGTAAATCACCTAGACTCAGTCATTAAAAAAGAAAAAAATCAGCTTTTTGAGAAAAAACAATGAAATAAGAATCCATATGTGTGGCTTATGGGGTGGGGTGTGAGGGAGCTCAGTTAGGCATTCCTTTTAGACTAATGGACAAAGTAAACTCCCTCTAACCTCTGTTCTAAGGGAAGAGTTGGAGCTGTGATCGGCAGCTCTGCCTCTTAGAGTTAACAGGACAATATTTTGCATGAATCCTTCCCACCCTCCTTCATGCCCTTCCATGAGAAAGATGATCACTTCCTTATTTCTTCAAACTAAAGTGACATGGGCCTTCAAAACCTTCTTTCCTTCTCCTTTACCTCTTTGGGGAAATGCTTTGTAAATTTTGGCATTCATGATAGTGCAAGAAATTCCCTCTTTTGTCAGGGGCCTGGAGAGGAGGATTTCTTCTTTAATTCCACTGTCCTTGTCCTGTCTTAATGGGTAGAATGTGTAAGAGAGAATGGCTGATTCATGTGAATATGGCTGCAGCATTCTTCTTTCTCTTCTGGGACTCTTCTCTACTGTTCTAAATACCAGATTATTGTCATGTTCCTGCTTGAAGTGTTCCTTTTTATCCAATATATAACCAGTGTGCCTAGACCAAACCATTAGTAGTCGCTTTGATGTTCCACCTCAACTATCTTTAAATTGTAGCTGCTCTTTTTTTGTTCTAAATTAGTCTACAAGAAAATCACTTGTGATACAAGAACTATTTCATATTAGTGAAGTGCTTGAACAAAATGAGGACACTAATTTAGGCACAGAAAGAATCTTATGCTAACCAACCTACAAGGGTCATGTCATCACATCACTTACCACACTAACAAAAAACACCATGCAGGTAAGAGAAAATCCACTGGTATAGCCAAGATAACCTAGAAGTTAGAAGAAGCATTTTGGAAGGTGAATATGGCATCTACAATTAGCTTACCTATTTAAATGTGAAATAAAAATAAAAATATTTCCAGTTAGAAAATATCTTTACCTAAATTTTTAAGGAGTGAAAGTGGAAGAATAATTCCAACAGATACAAATATGATGAGGTAGTTGCCATTGAGGTACCATTCTCTAGAAGAGAGAGACAAGTATTTAGAATCAGAAAAGACCAAGTAGAATGAGTCACTTGATGTCACAGAGGGAACATAAGACATACCCAGTATTTTCTTCAAGTCCCATGAATGCTCTGATTACTTCAGGTAGTTCATATTTAATGATAAAGAGGTAGCTTGACATTGCTAAAAAGGAAAATGTGACAGCTTAGATGGTGTGGACAGCACTGAAGTCACATGCAAGCAAGTTATGACATTTGGGATAAGTAAGATGAACATCTAATCCCCCAAATGGAAAAAAAACTCACTGTGTATTTGGCACTGCTTCCAAGTTCTCTTCCAAGATAGACATTTGACCCTCTAGCTTTTGTAGGTGGACCTTTGTTAACAGTATCAGGGCTGATTCTGTGTTAAAGCCAGCTCCAAAGTTTACAGGAAGCTGCAGTTTTAAGGTTCTGCCCTCATTAGTTATAAATCATCATAGCCCATACTCAGTGTGCCTGTGTTAGTGTCTATAACTTGGGCAGTAGTCTGGCAACAAAAGGCATGGCCAGCTGAGAGATGGCAGAATCAAAGGGCAGATCTGCAGAGTCAATACATCCCCTCTGGTTTTCTGCAGACGGGCATGTATCTAGTCCTCTGGGATCTGTCTGAGGAGCACACAAAGTCTCAGACCACTTATTGTCGGAACCAAAGTCTTCCCGGATTGATAAAAGAATACAAAAGATGACTCTCTCCATCTTTGTCAAAGACATTCCCCACCCCCACTTCATCTTACTCTCCTTTTGACCAACTAAGGAATTATATAGTGGCAAAATTTCATGAGCATCTAGGTAAGTGATATATGAGTCATTATCTACTCTTGTGAAAGATTTCTTGATGAAATCTACAAGCCCTCTCCCTGAAAAAATGAATATGTATTCATATGCATAACATTACAATTTTCCTGCATCATGCCTTTTTCAAGCCCATCCATTTGGTGAAGGATAACGCTAATTTGTTGACACATGGCCAAAAGATTCAGTTAAAAACAGAACTCACAAATTTTACATGAAAACTTTAAGTGTGTCCTACATCCTTCCAGTGAATTTTTGCTGACAGGCACTTTAAAACACATACTTAAATTTTAAATTAAACTACTGAGTTTAAAAATATTTTCTTCACTTCAAATGAAAGTAACAGTGGTGATAATAATTCCCCACATTGTTTAGTCCTGCACATTACTTCATTTGATCATCTGAAAAACCCTGTGAGATGACAAGATATATGTTGTTATTCTCATTCCACCGATGGAGATATAAAAACTCCAAGATGTTAAGTTGACATGTCCACAAAAACACAGCTTGAAAAGGACGGACTACATCTAAAACAGAAGGGCTGGTGCTTCTTCTCTACTGTCAAAGTGAAACAATTTTTACAATAGCAGATGTATCTTCTGCACACATTATCTGGTTAATCTTTGCAAAGACCTTGGCTAAAGCTAAATCATACAGAGTGTGAACACACGAGATATTTCTGATTAGCTGGCTTGGTATGGTACCATTCAATGTTAGAGCTATTAATTGCTGATTTTCAGTGATGCCAGTGATGTTAACGTGTTTGATCTTCAAAAATTCAGAATAGTCCAGACATTAATCTGTTAATGTGAAAACATCTGCAGTAAATGTTAATTTTTTAGGGGATTGAGAAAATTAAATGTTCTAAATGTAGAGTTGTTAAATACAGAAATACGAGAGATTTCTCTTACACCAAATATCAACTAATCAAAGAAAGTAACCAAAGTGAGGGCATTTTTTTCTGGGGTGATGTTATAACATTTCATCTTACTCCCTTAAAGTCACACCTCTTACTTGCGTGCGGCTTGACCCAGAGACCGCTTTAGAGTTTATTCCATTATTTAGAAGCATAGTAGTGGCTATACTTTGAACCACAGCTGATGCTGCTGCCACTCAGCTTGTTGAGTTCAGGGTTAATTATGCTAATACCTGGTTATTGTTAAATTAGACCAACTATAAGGCAATCCTATGAAAAGATTGATACTTTAAACCTTAATAAGTCTGAGAGTTTGAAACAAATGTAAAGTGATCTATTTGCTGGGATTTGGGGAGCTAATATGCATATGGCTCCAAACCAGTAAAATGAGACCATTCTGATATTACTGTCAAATTCTACCCAAGATTGTAGTCTTAACATATAAAAAAATTTCTTTAAGCACAAATCATTAAGATATGGCTGAATTTTATTTATCTGCTTACCAAATATCCATTATCAGGGAGAGTATAGTTAGATTACTAAAGAAATTTCTGCATTCCAGAAATCCTCAATAACTCCAGTGAATTTATTTATTAAAATGGGTTGCCTGTTTGCAAGATCTCTGTGCAAGTTTATTTATTGTAGCATTTTTATAACAGTGAAAAATTAGAAACAATTGAACTGTTCCTCAATAAGGATACTGTAAACCAATTATGGCACATTTGTGTAATGGAAACCTCAAAAATCATTAAAAAGAATAACATGCAAATATATTCAAGGCATATTATTAAATTTAAAAAGAAAGCTGAAAATCGGTATCATAAGATAATCCAACACTAACAATACTCAATGTATTTGTTGAATTAGGCATAAGGGAAAACCTATGAGTAGTTATTTCTGAGGGTGACTGACACAAACTTTTCTTGGTAATTTATATATTTGCATAGCGTTTTAGTTTTTCACAATCATCATATATTTGTTTTATAATTTTTTTAAATGCCTATTTAAAAAATAATTTAGGCAACTCCAGAGACATGGATATGGAAGCAGAGAACCAGGGAGGAGAGAAGCATATACAGAACACTTATTACGTGCCATACGTTACCTTATTTCATCCTCACAGTGGCCTTTGTAAGGTAATTTTATACATGAAACAATTAGGCAAAAGGAGTAAAGTGATCTTCCCAAGGTCACAGATGGTGACAGAAACAGACTCAAATTCAGGTCCATCAGACTCCAAAAGCTTAATCTCTACTCAAGTGTTTTAAAATATCCTTTAGAAAACAGTTACATACCAGATACATACAAACAGGACCACGAGAGCCCAGAGGAACTAGTATTTAACAGTCTAGAGAAGCAATAGGCCAGGTGAGCAAAGTGAGAGAGAAAATGTTTGTGTGTGTGTGTGTGTGTGTGTGTGTGTGTTAGGGTTGGAGGACTTCGAGAGACATGCAAGGGGAGAAAATAGTCTGTGAAAAGAAGGCATGGATGATTTTTAAAAATATTAAAATTATACTGTTAGGGGACTAAATATAATTTGTTATGGTTTGACACAGGACATGTAGGGTATAGATGATGGATAAATTGATAGAGATAGATAGATAGATAGATAGATAGATAGATAGATAGATAGATAGATAGATAATAGATAGATTATTGCAGATAGTGCAGGCTGCATTTCAAGGACCATAGCATTTGGCCATGTTCCCCCAGACACCCACTTTTCAGTTTTGTAAAATGAACTCAGTCACATATAGAAAACATCAACCGTTTTGGCAATGACAGAAATAAGCACAAATTCTTCAATTTTTAAGAGCAACAATTCATGTTGTAATAACATTAAAAATCAAGAAAGCTTTTATTTTATATTTTAATTCTAGAATTCAATTGGCAGGGTTTTACATGTTATTTCATTCTTAGATATTGCTGTTTTTAATTAAAGAGGGACACAAATCTATTTAAGAAACTATAGTTTTAAAATTTAAGAACTATAAGTAGCAATTTTTCTGTATCTGAAGTGCCTGTTCATTGCTGTAAGTGTTCTTATTAATTGAACATGCTATAGAAAGTTTGCATGATCCATTGAAAAGTATATCCCCTACCTCCAATGTTCTGCATTGTAATGGAAACAAAAGCTCCAATTTTCCCCGGCCATCCAAATGCCTTTTCTCCTAATTTTTCATAAATCAAAGACCCTACAATCAAAGACAAAATAGCTTTGTTAAAAAGATTGTTTTAACGACTAAAGTATTTTGTCATATAATTCCACACTGGAGTCTCAAACATGTAAATAAACATCATATAGAAATTATAAGCCCAAAAGTTGCAACCTCAAAAACCAATAAGCAATATATCAAAATGTTCCCCAAACAAGAATCAATGGCTTTATTTATTTTAACTGCATGTAGCAAATCAAAATAGTTATTTCTATCATATGTCAGAAATTTCTTTTTTTCTATTTGTCTTGAACCTGATTCAGTTGACTTTCCCTCCTGCCTCTCACTTGCCCAAACAACTAAAAGCACTGAGAGATTGTATCACTGGGCTCAGAAGAAAATGAAATGTGAAACTGACTACAATCATCCTAAGGTTATGAAGCAACAGACTGAAATACTCTTTTATGAGAATTAAAATAGAATGTGTTGAACTCAAGTGGTAGCATACCTCCTTCCTTTGCTGTTTTTAATAAAAGGTGAACTGAATACAATGATAATATTGCCACAGCAAGCAGCATGATTCTGTAAAGGGAAGAGAGAGTAGGTAATAAAGTTTCTATAATAAATAAAATGTAATTTTGTTAGATGTTACAATAAATGATCACATTCATCTTTTCAATCATAGACTTTCCAAAAGTATGTGGATTTGGGGGAGGCTGAGAAATTCTTTTCAGAACTCTACACATACCCTTTAAAGTCATAGAAATAGAACGTGCTGTATTTTACATGTCCAAATCTACTACCTGAAGTCCCTAACTTTTTTTTTTAAATGTTACCCTGTGGTAGAATCTGGTTCACAACTTATATGCTAAGTGTGTAGCAAAATTAGCAAATGCTACATCTACTTACTCAGCACATGGGAATATGTACATCATATTTGCATGATGTTCACATCAGCACTTAGAATTAAAGGGCTATTCAATAGTCTGACTAAACCTTAATCTGAAATCTAGGAATCCAAAAGCCAAAGCATGTAGTCTGAGCTGCATTACTGCTGATCCTGTGCATTAGATAACAAAGTACTTTGTAAGCTAGAGGGGCAGGCAGTTGCATATATAATAGAGAAAGCAGAGAAAGCTAAGGATGGGGCAGGAAAATTCCTTTTTTTTCTTTTTTCTTTCAGAGTCACTTCTGGTGTCAGGACCCCCACATGCATGTATAGTTTCTTTATGTTTATACTGATTGGTATTTTTCCAAATCTAAGATTTGGAGCGCAAAAATAAGAATGTTGATAGAAGCATCTACATAATAAATGGAGAAACAATGCCAACTTTTACCTCGAATTCAGAAAAAAATCTTTATCTTTATTTATTTTAAAAAAATACACTTTCCCCACAATTGATCTAATCCTTTGGTAGTTCCCAATGAAATCAGTAGTACAAATGTACATTTGGACCATGAATTATAAATTTTATAACCCCTGTAGCTATATTGTGCTCTTATTTTACATAAAGTATGTCTGCCAGAACTAACCAATGACTTAGTCCTATAATTTTCCATATGCGTTATGAACTTAACCCTTTTTAAGGAATAGTGTAATTCAGATTACATAATTTTGTTCCCTGGAAAAATAATGCACATTCCCTGCATTCTAAACATATACTTTCTCTGGCAGAAAATACTAAGAGTAAGACCAATAAAATACTGTGTCACTTGCTATAAATTAAGAGAGAAAGCTTAACCCAGTCTGTGCTACTTAGACACACAAAACACACCCCATCATGTTTAGTGATTTAATTGTTCTGACCAAATTAATCTGCTAAAAAATGAGGCCCTCATTTTAAAAAGGGGAATATTCTTCTCTCATGAAGACGATCTATGACTGTAGGATTGGGTGAAGTTTTTCCTATTTCTATTTATCAGTGATCTATAACTTCCTAATTCATTTTAATGGTATTGTATAATTAATAAGGAAGAGCAGCTTTTTTGTCTTAGAGGTAATGCACACTACAAAAGCATACAAATATATGACTATATATATGGCTATTAAAATTCAGATTATTAAAATCCTAGTTTATTTCAAAACATGGCTTACATAAAAGTAAAGTTGATATAAAAACCCATTCAGCTAAAGAATATAATACATAAAACAGTTCAAAGCACGAACACAATATAAATATTTATAGTCCTGATCCTTAGCCCTCAAATAGCTGTATGATTACTAATCATACATGATATTCAGAACATAAACAGCACATATTTACGATATAAATGTTGCATTCTTAGACAGTTATTTAACTCTCTAGCATTGCATTTGGGATTAGGATCTGTGTCCACAGTGGTGCCTAACATCAGACTTTATTCTTGTGAAGAATTCCACTGCTGCCAACTATATCTTGGAAAATACCAGGCTGTACATGATGCACATAAATGTCTGTTGTTGTCTGTCATAGACAGTGCAGTATCCACCCAACAGGTCAACTACCAGATGCCGCTATCCTTAGGCAGCATTTGGACAAGCTGGGTGAAAGTGCGTAGGTTTAGGAATAAGGTTTGGTCACTCAACAAATATTTCCTGTACCAGGCACTGCTCTAGATTTGGAGGTAGAGACATTGGTGAGTAAAAACAGACATGGGCTCAACTTTCTAGAGCTTATAGTCTAGCAAGAGAGACAGATATTAACCAAATGATTCAAACAAATGGCACTAAAACATTAAAACTGTGGTGGTGTATGATAAGGTGATTTGCCCCAGTCATGGAGATCAGGGCAGGCAGTATTCAGGTGAGGCTGAACTGACATATGAGGAGTTAACTAGATGAAGAAGATAGAGAAGAGGGTTCCAAGACCATGTGCAAAGGTCCAGTGGTGAGAGGGAATGTGGCATCTTCATGGGATGGAGAGAAGGCAATTGTGCCCAGTGTATCTGTCGCACAGGGGCACAGGGAATGGGACATAAGGTAGGCCAGGGCATGCAGGGCCTTAGACTCAGTTGTTTCTTTCCTGAGAATGAGATAAAATTAGATTTGCTTCTGGGAAAGATCTTTTTGGCTGCTAAACACCAAATTATTTCAAGTATCTACTGAACAACAAAATTCTTCTGGCGAGGGTGCTCCAGCACTTTGGTTGGTTGAGCACATACACTTTCTGCCATTGGGTTAGGCATGCTTGGGTGACCAAGTACCATGAGTAGCCTCCTCTGACTTTTTCCTCAGGTTGCAGTTCTATCTAAAAGCCAGAGGAATTCACTAATACTTTCTCAGATCCTTCATGTTCACAAAGATCAAACTTGAGATTGTTCATTGAAGGAGCCACCAGGTATGCATGGACTTCATCACCAAAGGTAGACATACACATTCACTTACATAAAAAGTATGATCCCTGTGTTGGCCATGGCATAGGACAAGCCCAGGATCCCACTGCCCATGATGGCATTACTTAGGTTGAATGAAGACATTCCAAAGGAAGTGGTTCCGGGATGCTTGAAGAAGAAGGGATGCATTATAAGCAACCATTTGCCAAAGGGCAAACCTTTAGGGGTTATCCTTATTCTCACATTATATTTTCTGCAGATTACAGTCCAAAATTGAAGACTAAGATAAAATTACAGTGAGTAAAGCCATTATTCAAGATCAGTAAAAGCATGTAATTTTCAATGGAATGCAGTGCTTGGTTTTACAAAAGCAGAGGCCTTGGTAAAAATACAAATTACAAGGGGAGTCACATAAAGAAGGGAAAACATGTATGATTGCAGATTACCTTTGGGTTAGAATGATTTCCCCCCAAAACACATAAATTTCATAAATGATTTATGCAGCCATATGGCGAACAGGAAAAAACAAGCCCTTATTCCAGTAAGGGCCTGAATAAACAGAGAATGTGCTGATCAAGGCTTGGAAAATTTCAGTCACATTGTTTTCCCACAAAGACCTAGGTAGATCAGACACCCTCAGTCCCGTTTATTGCCTGAAAACATAGATTCACTTACATGTTCATCACCGTAATCTGCCAGCTTCTTTTTCCCCAAAAATCCGTTTGTCAGGAATTTCTGACTTTCAGCGTCTTCGTTAGCAAATTGACTGAACACACACACACACACACACAAATAAGAAAGTGAAAACATCTAAATATATGCTCTGAATCATTTGTATGTTTCAGGTGGTCTAAGTAATCAGAAGAGGGGAAATTAGATGCCCGAATTCATTTTTCTTTTCCTCCTTCACACTAGTGGTCATTCCAGACCAACAACTGAGCTCCATTTACAACTATACTTTGGGATGGAAGAAGGATGTTATGAAGGAAGGAAATATTATTAAAAAATAGTTTATACCACATTTCTTCTTTCTCACATCAGCTATGCAAGAGACTAACTACAACTAAGTGTGTTCCCATTTAGAGCCCTCCCAAAGAAAGAGTATAGGGTTATGTCAGAGTTTTCTGAACTACTACCACACTATAATCAGATGATTTTATTAATTCAACAAATATTTATTAAATGCTTAGGCACTGTGATGCTCAAAATAGCCCTACAGGGAACTGTGGCTCAGAAAGGTGAAGCAGCAGGCCCATACCCACCCATACCCAGGGGGAGACCCCATTCTCCCCTGGCATCAAGCGGTCCCAGGCAGGGCCCTATAGCTGGTATTTTCCTTTTTTTCTTTTTTTGGTACAATCATTTATACATATATCTCTTATTGGAAAGTAATTCAGTGGTAGCTCTGTGTTGTGTTGGTTGTTTCTGTGTGTGCGTATGTATTTTAATTACTCTCAAAATGTGCATGGATTATTAACAGATAATGAATGAAACCAAGGAAATTATGAAAGCAATTCAATGAATTGGCAGAAGAGTTGAGAGGGAAAGAAAACTTTAATATGTCACTATCCACAGAGCATTGTGATTGTGGTTTTCTTGGACACAGGCTAGAAGCTGTACAACTTGGTCACAGAGCTGTGCTGGTCAGCTCCTGCAGTTACACGCCAGGGCTTTTGAAGCTACGGACCTAGGACCAGCCACATTTCCAAGAGGCTCAATTAATAAGGCCTGCTGCTGCCATTGCATTTTTATATTGCAAAATGTCACAGACTTTTTAGTTGTTTTTATATAAAATGCTAAACTACGTATGATTTTAAAAGTGCTTTCAAATTGATGGGTTGAAAATTTTAGGACATTTCCTACATGAAAAGAAAGATAAAATAATTAAAGATTGTTCTATTAATATAATCCTAGAGGCCAGGCATAGTGGCTCATGCCTATAATCCCAGCACTTTGGGAGGCCAAGGCGGGTGGATAACCTGAGGTCAGGAGTTCGAGACCAGCCTGGCCACCATGGTGAAACTTCGTCTCTACTAGAAATACAAAAAGTTAGCCAGGTGTGGTGGCAGGCGCCTGTAATCCCAGCTGCTCAGGAGGCTGAAGCAGGAGAATCGCTTGAACCTGGGAGGTGGAGGTTGCAGCGAGCCGAGATCGCACCATTGCACTCCAGCATGGGCCACAAGAGTGAAACTCTGTCTCAATAAATAAATAAATAAATAAATAAATAAATAAATAAATAAACCTTAGAAATAAGATAGAAAAAAATTATTCTACGAGACCTGTACAAGCTATTTTTTATAACAGAAGCTAATCCTGAAAATAACCTGGAGACGAAAGAGGATGGTGGGGTTACTTTTTGAGAACAAAAAACAGTATGAGATGTAGATAGAAACAGCAGACAAAATCACAAAGTTTTATGTGCTTTTCTAGAACTCAAGGCATAAATAGCTCTGAGTACACAAGTTAAGAATATTTCCTGGCCTTCTCCCCATATTTCTCATAGAAAGCACAATGCCCTCAGTTGTTGCCTCCTTCCATTTCCATACACCCCCCCCCTCACCGCCACCACTCTTTTGTGGTTTACTTTAATGGTCTGTAATTAATGTACCTGCTATGTGAAGACTGGTACCTAACATTCACAGTTGGAGACTGAAATGACAGGATAAAATGAAGCCTAAAATGGGCCTGAGGACTATAAAAACAAAAGTACCACCTAGAATTTAAACTCTGGAATGTCCAACACTCTATTCTTTATTTTAATCAATAAACTAAAATCTGTATTCCATGAGTAGTTTTTAAAATTGAGAATTTGAAAGTAAACAGATTTTCTTTCTTTGAGGCATTTGCATGTTCTTATTTCAGCATGAGATGAGTTGTAGTCACTAAACATGCCAAGATTGTATAAAATAGATGAGAAATGTCCCCAGTATGTTAAATGTTTTGATACCAAACCCAGCATGTATTGAAAACGCAAGTATAATGATCACAAATAAATACATTATGTTGAATTTCTCAAAAATTTCCATTTAAGGGTTCAATCCAAACCACACATAGATAAAACCCATCTCTTTAAACTGATTTTTAAAACTGCAAAATGATTACCTATGTTTAAGCTAGGAGATAAAAGGTAAGTCACTGTGAGTGGTTCGGAACACATTGCATGAAGCTTAACAAAAGCATTCATGCTCTTTCCATTCTGGCTTTTGAGGATCAAGTGGAATGACACTATGACAGTTCTTAGGAGGGTGTCCCCTTCAGCTCTGTCAACCTCGGCAGAGCTCATATTTGTGTACATCCCTCTCAGAAACAAACATCCTCAGGTTTGAATCAATTTACTGAGGGTAATGCAGTGAAGGAGAAGTAATAAAAAAGTATTGGATGTCATCTATATTCTGGGCACCCATGTCATCCTTGAAAAGTAGCTGTTGGTTTGCCATTTTACATTTTCCACTGAAGCTCAAAGAGGACAAAGAGCTTCTCTAAAGTCAGGCAACTACTTGCAGACTCCAAAGCCCTATCTTCTACCACCCTAGTGTTTCCTCAAGGGTCACCTGATTTAGAAAATGCCATAATTTACATCTCAGTGGCCTCCCTAGTCCAACATCCCTAAAGTTCATTGCACTGAGCTACTTGAAGGAAGAACAGTGCTTTCTCCTGATGGATTTTTCTGGGTGTTGTGGATAAAATGAGAAGTCTTTGTTTGAGCATAATATTCTCTATTTCAGGCCTAGATTTGGTCAAAAATTCCCCTCTGAGCATCCTGAATCATGTACAACTCGATATAACATTTTGTGGGAAATCAATTGACTTATCAAATAACTATTGTGCACTTACTATGCACCAGACAATGTGGCAGGTGGTGGGACCACAGAGGCCATTAACCTGTAGTAGTGATGTAATTAACATCTGCACAAGGAGAGGGTACACAAAGGAGGGGCAGTCACTTCTACGTGGGGGAGTAGAGTAATTTGGAAAAGGCTGCATAGGAGACCTAACGTTGAGCTGATTCTTGAAGGACGAGAGGCGTCAACACGGAGAAAGGGGGAGCAGGTGACTGATTCCAGGCAGTTGGAGCAGAATGAGTGAAGGCAACAAATAACAGATAAGGAGAGGGCAAAAAACAGTACAGGAGCAGCAGGTCAAGAACAGATCACAAAGGACCTTATGTGCCCAGCAATGTGTAACTACTTTCTCTTATTGCTATTGGAGAGGTGCAGAAGGGCTTTATCTAAGGATGGAAATTGATTCAATTTGCAATTGTAAGAGATTACTCTTGCAGGAGGGTAGAGGGCTAGACAAAGGAGAGCAAAATGTAAGACAGGGAGACAAATCAGGACTCTCCCTATCTCGCATTTAATGCAGGCCTAAGGTAAGACCACAGTAGAATGGGTACAGAAAAGTGGGTGTATTTGAAGCATTAATAAGGTCAAACCAACTGGATATGACTGATCATTGGCTATGTGGGTCAAAGTTTACACCTAGGGGCTTTTGAGTGAGTTGCTAGATGACAGCAGTGATTTTCACTAGGATGGGGATTACTAGAGGAGGAGCTGGTTTTGAAGAGAAAGATAGGAGTTCAATATTAGACATTACAGGTTTAACTTTATAAATGAGGCAATTCAGACACAGTAGTGGTCCAGTAGAGATGTGTAGTAGACAGCCAGATATAATGATCTGAAATATTCAGTAGAGAAATTTAACAGGCTGGGGATATGGCATATATTCAGTTGGTGAGGCCATAATAGTTGTGAGTGAGCTTGCCCAGAGGATACTTTGAGAGAGAAAAGAATCCCTAGAGAAACCAGGAGGTGTAGCAACAAAGAGGAATCTGAGAAAGGTAAGAGGAGCAAGAGGCTAATATAATTAAAATTATTACACATTATTAATAGAGACATGGACATTGTAACCTCAATTCTAAATAGTCACAAAATAGATTGACATTATCAGTGTATTTCAGGACCAGGGAATTGATGTGCTAGCATCAATATCATTGTTATCTCAAATTTCCCTGTAATAAATCCAATTCTTCCCATCAAGACCCTTGTTTTCCATGTCCACATCTTGTCTTATTTTTCCATGGAACCTAGTAATTTTTAACCCCATACCTGCTCATTGCTGCCTTTTCTGAATTTCCTATCCTGGTGTAGCTATCTGGAACACTCTCTCCGCTGCTGCTCTCATCATCTGGTTCGATGTTGACATTTCTCAGTTCCATGGGATCCATTTGAGCTGTCAGCGCTTTCTTGTCCACACACAAGCCCCTTCAGTGTAAATAATATACTGTACGTTCAGCTTAAGGTTCTTCCACTTTGTGTTGATGTTCAGAACACTCTGTTCTGCAAACAGAACACAACATACATCATTATAATTTTATTTAAATGAAATAAGTGAATATGAATCATCTACATTTTGTATGCTCTCTGTAAAAGGGAGGAAGGAAAGTAACTCCTGAAAATTTTACATAAGCAAATCCTGAAAGGTTCCTTTACCCAATACAAGAAAGAAAAAAATGGAAGAGAAGAAAGGAAATTACTAATAATTGCTAAATTAGCAGATATTTATAGAGTGTCTACGTGTAATGAAAATGGCAGGTCTTACTAGTCACTATAGAAAAAAAAAATCTTAAGACATGGCAGCAGTCTTCAAGGAAATTTAGGTATTTGTGAGTGGGATGCATGTTTTAAAAGAAAGGAAGACAAAAGTAAATTCTTGACAAAGGAAGGTCTGCCAAGGCAGAATCTACCAGTGTCTCTACTAGCAATAACTAGAAAGAAAATTACTGCTTTAATTTAATTGGACAGGAAAGAATTAACACCAGCAAATGCTTGATAATATGCAACATAGGTGAGGATCAAGTTTAGGAAGTCACTTTCTAGGCACTTGGATCCTGAAACCAAAGTTAAGAACAGTAACAAAAGAAAGTTCAGATTTACCTCTGGGTCAGCATCAGTCATCATCTATGTCAAATTAAAATGTATTTTAACAGCAAAGAGATCTAGATTTTAGGCTCTGCTCTGCCTTTAATTCATTGGATCTCAGCATAAGTCATTTAACATTTGGGGACCTCATTTTCCTCAGCTGTAAAGTGAAAAGGGGTGGACTGGCATTGTGTTTTTGAAAAATGCCCTGAATCTACTATATGTTGTTGATATAATTTCTTCTGAAATTCTTACCGTTAGATTCATTCAATTATCATTGAACCATTATATTAGGAGAAACACTATCACTCTTGAAAGGTGTGGTCCTGAAATGTGCAATACCCATTTGATAAGGAAATCTTGAGCAGAGAAACTAACATAAAAATTGCTCCAGAAGTCACAAAATCTGCAATTCCTCTGACAAACAGAAACTACCACATGGGAATACCTCCACAACCCAGTGCCATGGCAGTACTTTTTTGGAAGATAACTCATACCTGGGAAAAGTTCACATCCTCAAATTACAAAACATATAAAACACACATGGAAACTCACTAGTAAGAGTGCCGGTAGGCGCAAGAAATGATAAAATTCACATATAAGGAACTACAAATAACAAAGCAATTTAAAAGGGACTTTTACATTATTATAATGAAAAGTAAAAGAAAACATTCAGAATAAGAGAATAACTTTCACAGAATAAAAACATAAAGGAATATAAAAGGAGAACAGGCTAGTTGGAAAAAGAGTCAAAAAAGGAATTCTAAAAAAAAAAGAAAAAATAGAATCATTGAAATAAAAAAAAACTCAGCTGAAGGAAGAGTCATAAAATTGAAAGACGTGTGGAAATCACTCAAATTATAGCACGAAGAGATTAAAAAATGGAAAATACCAACAAGAAGTTAAGAGGAATGGGGGAAATAAGAATTACAAGTTCAAACACATACTAATAGTCATTCCAATATAGAGAATTGTAAGACTAGGGTGAGACAAAACAGAAAGAGATAATGGCAGAGAATTGTCCAGAAATAAAGAAAGCAGTTCTCAGAATTTAAAAAAATAGCACACAGTGTTTTAAGCAGGAGGAACAAAAATGAATCTATTATTAATATAAGGCAGCCTAAGTGTATGTACATAAAAGATCTAAAGAAACAGGTTAAAAGCTAAGAGAGAATAGAAGTAAGACTTGCATATGGTTAAGAGAGAGAGAAAAAAAAAAGAAACTCACTAAATGAGTACAAAGGTTTTTCTCACTCTTCACACAGTACCAGTCTCACTTCCCAGCAGCAACCACTGTTGATGGTTTCTGCTTTTAGCTTGTCATTTAAAATTAGCCATTCTAGATCTAAATAATTCACTAAAGCTTTTTAGACTTGGTTTACTGATTTTAGACTGGTTACCTATAAAAAATAAGGATATTAGCATACTTTTTCTTTTCTTCCTTCCCCTACACTCATAATTATTTTAGTTAATAGCATGCTTTTACAATTTGAAGAACATAATATTTTCATCTTGTTCTGTGAAACAAATGTGTCATAACTTGCCTGTAGGTTGTTTCCAAACATGTAAAACCAATAAGCAGCAATTACAGTATTATCATTATATAACTAGTATGCCCTAAAGACAAAGTGGGATATTTGACACAAATGAAATATAATTCTATATTACCAAAACTTTGAAAGCAAATTTTCTATGCTCTTTCTCATTCTGAATGGCTTCCCCGTCCAACCTCTGAGCCTTTCTCAGCTGCTAGTTTCTTGAATGCCATTCTATCTTCTTTCTGCAGTTTATTTTGCATTATGCTAAAATAATGCCTTGAATAACTTTTTTCACAGAATGAGCCTATGTCCGTAAATAGAATTTCTGAGTTGCTTCACGTTGGAAAATGTCTTTATTTTGCCCTCAAACTTTATCAATTGTTTGAATTCTAGATTCAGAAGCATTTTCCTTTAGAATATTGAAGAAATTTCTCTATTCTAGCTTCTATAGATGAGTCTTGTTCTTATTTCTTTATAGATAACTTATCAATGTTTTTCTGAGGATTTTAGAATTTTTATCCTTATCTTTTTATTACGACGTAACTAGATGTGAGTTGCTTTTAAAATTCGTCATACTCAGCATGCAGAGGGCCCATTCAATCAAAAGGCTTGTGTCTGTCTTCTGTAGAAGACACATTTTCTTCTAAAAATAAAAAAAGTTCTACTATTTAAAAAGAAAACTATTTCTTCCCCTTTGTTTGCTCCTAAAACTTTTATTAATCAGGTATTGGACCTCTTGATCCATATTGCTAGGCTTTTCTGTTTATGTTCGATCTGTTCATTATTGCTCGATGTCCAGGAATATTTCCTCAATGTCACATCCAAAATAACAAATTTCACCTTCAGCTATATCCGTTTCATTTTTCAACTTGTCAGCTGACTATTTTTCTCAATCACGCTCTTAATTTCTAATAATTTGCTCTTATCCTCTTTCTCTTTTTTCATATCACTTTCTTTGTTTTATGAATACAATATTGTCTCAGATTTTTCTAAGGATATTGATGTGAGGTTTTCAGAAGTTCCTTTTGTTCCCTAAATTATGTTTCTTCTGAAGTTAGTTATTCTGTTTGTTCCCTTTGGTCCTTCTCTTCCATGCTGCTCGTTTTCCTTAGTTTCGAGTGTCCTAGGTTATCTGTTCATATTTGTGAATGACGGAGCACATTAATTAGCTTAGACAGCTGGTACTCAGAGCTTCTCTGAAATTGTGTGGGCCCATTTCACTGATGGGCTGCTCCGTTGTAGGTTCTGTGCAAGTGGCTCTTCTGCTGCTTGTCTGTGGGAGGAGCATCCCACTCCCAGACACAGCTGCCACTCCAGGAGTGGTTACTCTGGGAGTGAAGCATTTTAATGTATCTTCTTTTTGGTAGAGCTTCCATTCCTGCTTGTTATACCTCTTTGTCTGCAGTAGAGGCCCTAATACTTATACTAGCATCCTTCCTTGAGCTTTCTTTACAGAATGGATCACAGCTTTATCCTATAGTCAAAAACGATATCCCAAACAGACTAGCATGTCTAAACTGAGGTTCCTTGGTGGATATCTGATCACTGGTTACCCATGATCTATGCCTCCTCTTTGTCTATATCGACTTAACTTGAAGCTAACTGCAGGGCACCCTATGGGAAAAACACACTTATCTTGGTTCCTTTTCTCTTAGATTTTCCAACCCTATCTTCTTTCTGCCTTCCAGGAATTCTCAAAAATTTCTCTTTGCTGATGACACCACTATTACTTTTCACAGTTTTTGTGGTTTGTCCTTTTAAAAATATGATTTTGTGTGAAGTTTCATTGCTTGACTTCCTTAAAGCTAGATCTTAAGTCCCATTCTTCCAATCCTCTCCCAAGACTTCATATAATGTGATGGTTAATTTTATATGTCATTGTGGCTGTGTTAAAGGATGGGAAGATAGCAAGTAAAACTTTATATTGGGGTGTGTCTGTGAGGGTGTTTCTGGAAAAGATTACCTTTTGAATCAATAGACTGAGTAAAAAAGATCCACTCTCCCCACTGAAGGTGAGCATCCTCCAACCACTCCAGGTTCCGGATAGAACAAAAAGGCAGAGGAAGGGCAAATTTACTCTCTCTGCTCGAGCTAGGACATCCATCTTCTCCTACCTTCTCTTGCCCTTGAACACTGGAGCTCCTGTGTCCCAGATCTTGCAATTCTGATACTTATACCAGCAGCATCCTGTTTCTCAGCCTTCGGCCTCAGATTAAATTATACCACCAGCTTTTCCGGCTCTCCAGCTTGCAGATGCTATATTTTGAGACCTCTTAGCTCCATAATCATGAAAGCCAATTTCCATGATAAATGTCATCTTATATCTATATACCTCTATACCTGTCTGTCTATCTATTTATCTCCACTTGGTTCTGTTTCTCTGGAGAACTCCGACAAATACATATAACAAAGACTCCTCAAGTTACATCAGCCTAGGCTTCTCCTGGGCCCTCGAGTTCCATGTGTTCGGGGGCCTAAATGTCATCTATATATCTCAAAAGCAGTTTAAATTCAATGTGTCCAAAGTCTACTTGTGATAGGCCCTCTTCTTCCAATGTTTCCGCTCCAAAGAATGTTGTCACCATTTATCCAGTTATTCAAGTCAAAAGCATAAGAGCCTTCTATTATAAATTTTTCTTTATTACCTTCCACATCCAGTTCTTTACAAAAGCCTGGTTGACTTTTACAATGAATTGAAGTATTTCTCAAGTTAGTCTTTTTCTTTTCATCTCTTTCACCTTCACTCTTGTCCACACTACTATCATGTCTACTGTAAAAATCTCCTAATTGATCTTGAATTCTCTTTTGCCTTCCTTAACTGCCCCTACCATTCATTCTTTATCCAATAGCCAGAGGGATATTTGAAACATAACAGCAACAACACAGATGATATCCTTTATTTGCTTAAAACCCTGTAATGTCTTCACTTTACTCTGAGGATAAAGTCCAAAATTCTCAACACTCCTAGTAACATTCTACCTGGTCCACTCATATCTCTGATCTCATCTCCTTCCACACTCTCCTCACCTTAGTGTTCTAGCTACACTAGTCTTTCCATTCCAGAAATTCACCGTGTTCTCTACATCTCAGGTCATTTGCACATGTGGGTCACAGTGACTGGCATGCTTCCCTCCCTCCCCCATCCTTAATTTATCCAGCCCCTGTAAGGGGCCATAGCAGTGTCTTTCATAGTATCCAACTTGGTCTAGTAGATCAGGGAAGGGTTCTCTGAGGAAGGGGCAGTGGGGCTGAGATCTTTGCTGCTGTTAGTATACATGACTGCAGTCCAGAAGCTTCAGTTACAGTCTGTTCTACTTTGTATATTAATAAGAACCTCATTCATTTCATTTGCATTAAGCCATGCTAATCCAAGAATTTTTTTAAAGAAGATACATCAAACACTCATATGGCCCTTACCACATGCCAGCCACTGTTTTAAGGCCTTGCGTCTATCAATTCTTCAGAGCGGTCCTCTCAGGTGAGTACAATTTTTTTCTTATTCCCATTGTACAGATGAGGTAATGGAGGCACCAAGTTGAGTGGCCTCCATGCTATGCCACCTTTGTATTGCTGTCTCTACTACAGAGAACTGAAGCCTAATCAGGGAACAGGAACTATGGCTTTGGCAGTAAGCAAAACTGGGTATAAATCCTGGCTACATTAACTAACTTCTGTCTTTTCCATCTTCTATGAAATGAAGGTAATATTATTTACCACAAAGCAGAGTTGTGAGAATGTAAATGAGATAATGAGTGTCAAAGTTTGGCATATAGTAGGCCTTCAATAAATTTAAATCTGTTTTCTCTCTTCCAGTAATCAGAATTGAATTGATGTCTTTATCTACCTGCAAACATACATAGTATTTCATATGCAAAATTAGACACTTACAAGAGGACTTTGAAGTCTCAAAACTCTCACAAACATTATGAGTGAGGTAGGTGCCCCTTCACAAATGCACAAATTAAGACCTAATTTTACGCTGTTTTAGCATATATAAAATATTTATTGGGGTGGGCATGGTAGTTTACGTCTGTAATCCCAGCGCTTTGGGAGGCTGAGGAGGGTCTATCTCCTGAGGTCAGGAGTTTGAGACCAGCCTGGCCAACATGGCGAAACTCCATCTCGACTAAAAATACAAAAATTAGCTGGGCGTGGTGGTGCATGCCTGTAGTCCCAGCTAATCAGGAGGCTGAGGCAGGAGAATGGCTTGACCCGGGATTGGAGGTTGCAGTGAGCAGAGATCGCACCACTACATTCCAGCCTGGGCAACAAAGGAAGATTCCGTCTCAAAAAAAAAAAAAAAAAAAAAAAAAAAAATTCCATTTTTGCCTTGGCCAAGGGAGCTCTCACAAAAGTTGGGACATGTTTTCATAGCTTATATCTTAACTTTGAAGATGATATTACTGATCTATTTTAAGGGAACAATGTTAAATGCACAATTCAAAAAGAATTAGCACATTATGAGAAACTAAATATTCTGAATCATCTGTCTACAGCACAAAGTATATACCTTGAAGCCTTTAGACTATATCATAATTGCTAAAATTTAATCAGAAACTGTGGAAGACACAGAGGATGAATAAAACAGACTCCTTGCACCTGAAGAACTCAGCCTACTAAAACAGATTTTGAGCAAACTCTTAGAGCATAATATAATTAATATTTTTACCTTTTTCTTGGAATAAATATGTATTGAATTAATCAAAGAATTGTTGCATGAGTAGGATAGAAAAGAATATTGCTGGCAAATACTGTAATTGAAACGTAAAATTTTCATAGGCGTAGATTCTTCTGCTGTTTGCCATCTCAGAACATGGTACCTTCATTCACCCAACCGCTCACTGGGCAGACCTGCCTGTCCCATTCTCTATCCTTCACCCGCTACTCATGTCCAACGTATCACCAAGTCCTATCAGTCCTTCTTTCAACATTTATTTAGAATTCATCCACTTCTATCTCCATGACCACTATGTTATTCCGAATGGCTGCCCTACTGAAGGCCCTATTGTGATTTTATCATCACTTTTAGACGAAAGTCAAATTTCCTAATACACTGGAAGCTCTATATACTTCAACCCAGACATAGCTCTTTCATCTCATACTGAATCCCACCTGAATATACTGGGCTTCTTTCATCTCCCCATTGCCACTGCAGGACCTCTTAAGGCACTGTTCCCTCTGCTTGGACTGCCATTCCCCACATTCTTAGCCAGGTCTCTCCTAATGTTAACTAAACCAACCTGAAAATCTTTAAAGGCCAATTGGTCAGAGTGTCCTTCTCTGACCCCACATTACACTACATCTGCCACTATATGCTCTCCTCCCCTGCGTAGTATTTATCACACTTTCTACTTACTCTTTTAGTTGCCTATTTGATAATTAACTGTCTTAGGCAGGAAACTTCATGAGAATAGGAATGGTGCTGGGGTTGTGGATTCTACATATTCCTGGCATCTAACACAGTGCCTAGTGTTACATTCCACTAAGATAAGTGCAATTTTATATGATCTGTGTTATATTAATAGATAGAGGTATGCTTTTTGATTACAGTTTTATAGGATAATGCTTCAAAATGAAATGAAAATGCTCTCCTCTGATTGCCAGGAGAAAGAATAGCTTTGTTGCACAGAGAATGTTCAAAACGCTTCTAAAAGAAAAGTCAAATTGAGTTCAACAGAATTTTCTGTAGTCTAGCCCTTCTCCTCATTAAAGTTAAGTTTCTCTGTGATACAAAGAGGTCTTGCAGAAACAGACTGGATTTTCCAGCACAGCAGTGCTCAACTGCATTGTTAATTCAATTCACTCTTCATGAAAATACAAAGTCAAAACTTGAAACCAAGTATTTAGAATATTATCATATTAGAATAATTTCATTTTTATCATATTTATTAAAAGATATCTAAGTGTTCTGAGTAGTTAATTCTTTATATCCAAATTCTAATTATTAAACATTGTAATGTCTTGTTCTTTGGATGAGTGCCTAAGAAGTTCAGGGTGTAAGAGTGTCAAAATAGTAAATTTCTTAAATTTTACCTATATGGTTCAACTTCAAAGAAAGATATCAAATCTGGAAAGCGAAACAGTCCTTGAGTCGAGAAGCAAAAGTTCTGACCTTCCCTAGTTACTGTAAACATTTATTTTACCTGATAAGTGAAAGTGAAAAGGGAGCTAATATTGCCAGAGCAGATTTCCCAGCATCGCTATCTGTCTCATCTTTCATGCCTACCCAGTACTGACAAATTCACTTTGAAATTTAGGTTTAGGTAGCAGATAGCCTCACCTATCATTTACCCTTTGGTTGAGCAAGGGTCATGCAACTTCTAAAAGCCAAATCATCTTGTATACAAGGAACTTATTTAAATCTACATCCACACTGTACCACAGATAAATGAATGTAGCTTTCACACTACAATCTAATATTACCTTTATATTAAATTCTCTTAATTTCCCCAACAATGCCATTCTTGTCATATTTTGTCAGTGAGAGCGTTTGTTGGTCTATAGCATGAGTTCTCACAGAAATTAGCTTCCATAAAAGTATTCAGTCTGAGGTAGCTCTTAAAGAAGAAACCGACAATAACAGAAGAACTGTACTTACTTGACTATTTCCCATTGCTAGTGCTAATATTTTAGCATTTCCTCCCCCCCCCCCCCCACTCAGATATAGCTTACAGGTAATATCTAGGAAAAACTAGAAAAGTTAAGATAAATAACCAACTACTGGGTATTTTCCCATTGCTGGAAAGATTACATGCTTGCTAATATAAGAATTAAAGCATCCATTTGATGAGGTATAAAGGACTGGTCATAAGATTTGAATATGCGATTTTGTTTACAGACTTTCTAGCTCTGATCTTAGAAGAAAATATAGTCATCTTAAACATAAATTGCCACATAAATTTTAGTTCATATTTTCCCAAACAGTAGTTTCCAGAATGCACAGGGATATGTAGCATACATGATATTAACATAGTGAACTCTTTATGCTCCATATTTTAATGCATGATACCTAATCTGTCATGAACTCTGGATGCAGTAAGTTCCATTCATTATAATAGTAACTGGACCACTCCCAGAGGTACTTTTTCTCTGGAATAATTATTTTCACTTTCTTTAAACTAATTCACATAACTAAAAAATAGCTCCAATAACCTTAAAGCACACTGTATAACATGTTTAAAGAAAACTCAAAAGTTGAGTCATTAAAGCTACATTTTTCAGATCTTAAATGTTGCTTACATACTTCTTAGGAGTATAAATGTAAATACTTTCAAGAAAATCCCAGAACACTATCTAAATATAAATCGGAACTGGAGGATCTTGAATTATAAACTAAATGGCAATCTTTTATTAAAAGCACACCTAAATTTCTTTACTTTGTCAAAACTAAAACTTTTAGCCCAGTGTTCATGAATGTGATATATATCATCAATTCAAATATTCTTCCACTGAGTTACAAAACACTCTTAGTTTTACTATACCCTGGGCATTTAACTAAAACCATCCACATATGCTCTCTAAGATACTCAAGGTATAGGGATACTTAAATCCACTGGGAATTCTCCTCTGTCTGATTAATAAATTTGAGGAGAACACCTCTACTTTTAGATAACTGACTCTACTCCTTCAAAATCTAAAGTTAGGCTTATATTCCATTCAATTCCCTAGTTTCTTTTAGTAACTTTGTTCTAAAAATACTCCTTAACTAAAATGGTCAAATGAAGAAGAAAAGGTAAGACACAACAGTTTTTCTTTTTCATTTGATAATGGTGCAGCCCAAACTCTTAGCCATTCACATGTGCTGCACTAAAGTGATGTTCCTTCTTTGATTAGTCAAAAATTTTGTGAGTTTTTTGTTTGTTTTCAAGATAAACAAAAATCTTTAATAGAGTAATATTGTGAATGTACTTCCAAACTTTCATATTTTTTCCTAAGACAAATTGTGTCAATTCTTCATTACAGTCCATGATCAACATGGAGATATAAATAACTAAACACATTTTACTGGTTGTATTTGCAATGTTTCCCTTTCTTATTATTCACTGTCCTAATTTTATGCTTAAACCTAAAATTATCTGCAAAAGAAAACTGCAATCAGGACCTGGGTAAATAATTTCAGTGTTTGACATTGTACTGAATTGATCATTTCTAAAATGAGAAAAAGAAGTTAGTATTTTCAAACATTTTAATTTGTAATGAATAAACAATCAACACAATAAAAATAAGAAAGTAAGCATTATTTTAGCACTGCAAATATTCACGTAAAAACAGCTGTACCTTAATTATTTATCCAGTCCTGTGCAGGCTTTCCTGACTTGTTTGGAATGGCAGACCCGTGTAACAGCTTTAACTTCTATGAACCTTTAGAGATCTAGACATTGATTTAAAGACCAGTGGGAGTGAACGAGACAAGCCAATCAACACCACCACCTCACCCCAACACCTCCTTCTGTCCAACTTGCGTCAGCTCTTGAAAAAAAAAAAAGAGAAGCTAAGTCAGTTTACCGTTGTACATTTGGATTAAACATCAGTTACACCAATTTCTATTTGCTTTTAGAATTTTGGCTTTTATACAATAAAATAATCACTGGAAGTTTTAGCATGGTTGGTGTCATTCTCTATTAAAATTCTACTAGGTTGGTTGACTGATGAATACAGAAATATTCCTTTTTCAAAAGACTTATGAGTTGAAGTCAAAGTAAAACAATACAATAACAATAGTTATGAGGTCAGATTGTTTAATGAAACATTATAATCAAAATCTCCAGAAAATATTGATTACATAGTGAAAGAGTTATTTTCTTGTGAGTTGTTGACCTTTTCAGAAAAAATTTTACAGAATCACAAACACTTCCAAACAGTACCCAAGATGCCATGAAGCTGGAAATCACAAGCCAATATCAGCCACCACTCTTACACCAAAGGCAGTGTGCTGAGTAGGCAAAAGGCTGTTTGGCATTTTAAAAGAATTTTTAAATAGCTATTTTCTCCATTAAAAAAAAATCTACTTGGCTCTCCACATGTCAGAGGTAGACAGAGGTAGAGTTTTTAACTCTACCATATTGTATATGTTGGCAAATCATTTATTTATTCTGCTATTAAGATGTATCAACTAGACGCTACTCTGAAAGTGAGGCAAGAGAAACAAATCACAAACCAATCAAGAATTGAGAGTTCTTTGCCTTTTAAGTATTTATGACATGAATGAACAATCTAATAACCAATCAGAAGCAATGCTAGATTACAGCAGATGTGTCAATTCCTATTTCTATAAAAGAAAACTAAACATTGCTCCTCGAGTAAAACATTCTTAAGTCGATGCAAAACATTAAACATTAAACAAAATGTGTAGTTAACTATTTTTTTTTTCCTTTCCAAATGTGCCTGTTTGGTCTATTAACTGCTTAGTATGGTAAACTTACTTTTACTTGCCTCTTAGCTCATTGTCTATTTTTTAGAGTTACCCCATAGTTTTGTCTTTTATTAGATGAGAAGTATTATGGTCTAGGGGAACAGTGATAATAACAAATGTACCAATTTTAATGGTAGAGAAATCTCAAAAAAATTCTTTTAAAATTTCTATTTCCATCATTTAATAGTGATGCTTCCAATTTAAGACTTCTTTCTGTTTGCAAAGTTATCAGAAAAATATAAGATTAACCATGCAAAAAATTGCAATAATTGTTAGAAAATCAAATCTATTCTGTTAAAATTTCATTTGATACAGTGGGTCAATCAAACAAGAATTAACGCACTCCAATATGTTAATTTGATATTAAATTATAATATCATATAAAATAGGGTGGAGATAAATGTATAGATCCTTAAAGTTTTACTCTTGCTAAAATTGTAAGCTTTGGCTTTGTTGTAATTCTGATCTTCAAGTATAGTAAATAATTATAGTAAATTAGCATTGGATAAAAATTAAAAGCATACATTAGAGACTTCTATTGAAGAGTTTAATCATGTTTCTTTTAAACCTACTCTACATAGCAAAATTCTTATTACAAAACTTTTCTAACACTTACTTAAAAATCAAATATACACACATGAAAACTAATTTGGCAAAAGTTAATAAATTAAAATAATAAAGTATCTGGTTAATTGTTTGACTATTTTTTTCCCTAGATCATTTGACATTTTCAGATGTGGCCAAAATTAATGAAATATATGATCTGCTCTCAACAAAACTCACAATAACTTTTCTTTCATAAGCACAACACAGACTCAAGCATTATAATTTAATGTTTTGAATATTTATTAAAATCATACCACAATGTAATCTCATGCACATTTGGTAATAGACTTGTGCTATTTGAATTTTAATGCATGGCACATGCAACAGATTCAGTTAGGCTCAGGCTTGGTTCATGTATCGTGGTAGAAAGAGCTAATCATCAGAATATGGGCAGACCTTAAAAATGAATAAAATGAAAAATACGTAAGTAGTGAATAATGAAACAAGTCTGGGAATGAGATGACAAACACTTTAACCTGACCTTCACATAAGAAATTCAAATATGTGCCACCATGAATAGATACATGAGATTTGGTCTGTGTGTCTATAGGGGTAGGGGCTGGGGGTAAGATACATCCACATAAAGGGAGACTTGGTTTCCCAGACTAGAACCTAATTAGTGTTAGCAGAACTGCACAGCGTGCTCCAGGACTCCAGGAAATAAAGAGTCCCTAGGGGCTGAGGACATTGAAGATTTCAGAGAGCCCGCAGACCTTGAGCCAGCTCTTAAAAGTCCATGTGAGATCCTAGTAGGTGGAGAGGAAAAGGAAAGACATCCTAGATGAAAAATATCCTTGTAATTCTGAACTTCAAGTATACTAAACAGTTACAGTAAATTAGCATGTTGGATTAAAATTAAAAGCTAAAAATTAAAATACCAGAAGTATATTCTGGCAACAGTGAGAATCATTCTGGCTGCAGTAGAGACCTTCTGGAGCAAAATAGGAGAACAGAATGGAATAGTACAGATTGCAAAAGGTGTTAAGTCTAGGGAACTCAGATTTTTAGTGATGAAGATCTTTTGAAAGCTTCTGAAGAAAGTAAGAAAATCAGCACAGTAAAAATGTAGGAGAGATGATGGGGTGGAGGTGGGGGTGGAAGTGGGGGTGGAGGTGCAGGTAGGTACAGGGAGGCCAGTAGGAAGGTTGGCTGATAGTTTGGGTTTGGTGATGTTTGCCTATCTGAGAATAATGGCAGAAGGAAAGGTGGACAAATGAACAAAATTTAAATTGGACCCAATGGTAATTTGAATCTTTTTCTTGTATTCCTATTTCTTTTTTATCACGTTCACTAGCTCACAATGCTATGAATTTTAAGTGATCATTTTAAGAAAAACAAGAACAAGCAATAAAAATCTTCATTTTCCTTACATAGAGTAAGAGAGTATGGTGATAATTCATTCATTTCCACACCCCTTTCATCAATCTATGACTATCATCTTCAAATAGTACAAAGAAGGTCTTAGAATGTACATCCCAATGTAATGTTATCTATTGAAAATACAAGACTGTTGGCTCAAAATACGGTGATTCAGATTATACCTGTACATTGAATAAGAAATTTTCTTATACTTATTTAAAATCGTTGATTATATGGTTTAAAATTTCTAACTCCAAAGGTGTCCTTAAAGAGAAAGTTACAGCAGGATCAAGTTAAAATTAGTCAACAAATAAATAAAAAAAAAATCTCTTAGACCATCAGGGTATTTCGCAATGACATTGGGAGAGATAACCTGTTGTTCTCATCATGACTATACACAAATTTCTAATTTAGTCATAGGACAAAATAATATTTGAAAATAGAATTTGGTTGTAGCCAAATTGGAAGAAGACGTTTAGAAACAGTAATGACTAAGAACCAAATTACCTATTTTTTAATACTTTTGTAATGCCTTTGTTTCTGTATTCATTGCTTTTCTTTGCTCTCACTTCAGTTTCCCTTTAGGTCATCTCCCTTTTTTTCTTGCTTCCATTTCTTGTTAACTTTTCTATACGACATTGTATTTATGATGCCTTATTCTCCAACAAGTTACCTTTCATCATAGATTCATAAACTCAAAATCTAATTGATTTTTTTATCACATCGTAGGTAAATGTCTATCTGACCTCCCAGGTCTTTCCTAAAAAGTGGAAAATATTAGCAGGAATGCAGAAAGAAGCAATATTTTGATTACTTCTTTTTAATATAGATTTGCCATCTGCCTTTTGGTTTTCAGACTTACAGCGTTAAAGAGAATTTGTGATCTTTTTTGATGCCATTGTTTTGGCACTTCAAATTCTTCATTTTATTTCTCTTTTAATATAGATATTTGCAAAAAAAAAAAGAAAAGAAAAGAAAAGAAAGAAAGAAAAATAGAGATAATCCATAGAAAAATGTTACAGAAATCTTCTTAAATTATTCAAATAGCAGAATTCTCTGCCATGATGAAGGGGAGTCAAGCACTTCTATACCTGGGCTACCATATTATTTTTATCACTTGTAGAGTAATGAAAATGTAGGTATACTATAGGTATCTCTTTACATGGTTCTATAATTATTAACCTCAACTTACAAAATAAAAAATTAGAAATAAAAGAAGAGATAATGTAGTGTTATCCCCCAAAAGCCACATATCAAACTAATTGCAAACAGAGAAGTAAAGATTAATAATTTTCTAATTCACCTTGGCAAAGCCTCTCAGATTTCCATGGAAGCTTGAGCCACTTCTATTTTTTAAGACACCAAACATGCATATATATCTTTAAATTGTTTTAATCCAAAATGGGATTACTAAAATGTAGTGCATTTTAAATATTTCTACTTAACAAAATAACATCTCAACACACATACAATACAAATGACTATAGGATTAGGCTCATTTGATGATACTTTCAAAAAATCTAGAGTTGAGACCCTCCCAAATATGAAGCCCTAAAGGGCTTTCAGCCCAGGCCCCTGGGAGAGGCTCTGATTTTCCATTCTCAGAAACCTCACCAAGTGAAATGCAATGACCCATGAGTTTTGAGGAAATTGCTTAGTTGATCGCATGCCACTCTCTTCTACCCAACCTAAACCACCTTTACAGTTATATAATGGAGCATTTTGGAAATGTTTGAATAGTCAACTACTATGTTGCAAAATTAGCAAACAAGGTTGGTTCAGGTTGACAAATTTATTGACTTTGTCACAGACCTAAATAGAAAATTGCTTTTAGTTTCGGCTGACAAAACAAGAAAATTAAATTTAAAAAAATCTGGTTAGACAACAGCCCATGATGTCTATATTTTGCCTCTGCCTTTCGCCTTTGAAAAAGATCCTTCTGGTCCATTTCATTTATTGATCCCACACTGAAATGATACAGGGAAAAGTATCACAAGTTCATTTCAGACTTCTACCTAAGCAGAAATATAATGTAACAAGGTCTATAAGACTTATGAGTGATTACAACTTAAATAACGT